>NC_034611.1:9592405-9593466 GCF_900095145.1 Mus pahari | reverse complement strand
TTAATGTTGGCTACTGGTTTGCTGTATATTGCTTTTATTATGTTTAGGTATGGGCCTTGAATTCCTGATCTTTCCAAGACTTTTATCATGAATGGGAGTTGGATTTTGTCAAATGCTTTCTCAGCATCTAATAAGCTGATCATGTGGTTTATGTCTTTGAGTTTGTTTATAGAGTGTATTATGTTGATGGATTTCCATATATTAAACCATCCCTGCATCACTGGGATGAAGCCTATTTGGTCAGGATGGATGATTATTTTGATGTGTTCTTGGATTCGGTTTGCGAGAACAGTATTGAGTATTTTTGCATCCATATTCATAAGAGAAATTGCTCTGAAGTTCTCTATCTTTGTTGGGTCTTTATGTGGTTTAGGTATCAGAGTAATTGTGGCTTCATAGAACAAATTCGGTAGAGTACCTTCTGTTTTTATTTTATCTAGTAAATTGAGGAGAGTTGTAATTAGGTTTTCTTTGAAGGTCTGATAGAACTCTGCACTAAACCCATCTGGTCGTGGGCTTTTATTGGTTGGGAGACTATTAATGACTGCTTCTATTTCCTTAGGGGAAATGGGANTGTTAAGATCGTTAATCTAATCCTGATTTAACTTTGGTACCTGGTATCTGTCTAGGAATTTAATTTCATCCAGGTTTTCCAGTTTTATTGAGTATAGCCCTTTACAGTAGGATCTGATGATGTTTTGGATTTCCCCAGGATCTGCTGTTATGTCTCCTTTTTCTTTTTAGATTTTGTTAATTAGGATTCTGTCCTGGTGCCCTCTAACTAGTCTGGCTAAGGATTTATCTTTGTTGAATTTCTCAAAGAACTTAGCTCCTGGTTTGGCTGATTCTTTGAGTAGTTCTTTTTTTTTTTTTTTCCTCTTGGTTGATTTCAGCCCTAAGTTTGATTATTTCCTGCCCTCTACTCCTCTTGGGTGAATTTGCTTCCTTTCGTTTTATAGCTTCTAGGTGTGCTGTCAGACTGCTAGTGTATTCTCTCTCTTGTCTCTTAGCACTCAGAGCTATGAGTTTTCCTCTTAGGACTGCTTTCATTGTGTCCCATA
>NC_034611.1:9582146-9592195 GCF_900095145.1 Mus pahari | reverse complement strand
GAAGTTTCCCACTATTATTGGGTGAGGTACAATGTGTGCTTTGAGTTTTACTAAAGTTTCTTTAATGAATGTGGCTGCCCTTGCATTTGGAGCATAGATATTTAGAATTGAGAATTCATCTTGGTAGATTTTACCTTTGATGAGTATGAAGTGCCCCTCCTTGTCTTTTTTGATAAATTTGGGTTGGAAGTCAATTTTATTTGATAGTAGAATAGCTACTCCAACTTGTTTCTTTGGACCATTTGCTTGAAAAATTGTTTTCCAGCCTTTACTCTGAGGTAGTGTCTGTCTTTGTCCCTGAGGTAGGTTTTCTGTAAGCAACAAAATGTGGGGTCCTGTTTGTGTAGCCAGTCTGTTAGTCTATGTCTTTTTACTGAGGAATTGAGTCAGTTGATGTTAAGAGAAATGAAAGAAAGGTAATTTTTGCTTCCTGTCATCTTTGTTGTTAAAGTTGGGGTTCTGTGTAGTGGGGTATCCAGGACTCACTGTGGTGGATGTCCTGGGTTCTGATTGTGCCCAGTGTTCTTGGTTTCTATTAGTAAGATTCTTACGTTAGCCTTTTGCCATCTGGAAATCTCTGGTGTTAATGTTCAAGCTGTCTCTGGCTGGAGTTTGATCCTCCTTTGATTCTGTTAGCCCCTGCCAGCACTCCTGGGCATCCTTGCATCCCCTTGGTTAGAAAACTCTCTGCAGGCAAGCTCTCCTCTAGCAAGGCAGGTGTCCAGAAGTCTGGAGCTCTGATCCTCCTTCTGTGTCCTGGGGTCAGAGCCCTCCCTGGACTCTCCTCCTGTGATCCCGAGGACCTGCAGTGTGTGGAGTGTCCTCTAGAGCACTCTGCTGCCTCCACTGGGTTAGGAAGAGACATAGCAGGGTGACCCAGACCAGACAGGAACCCTGCCCCTGGGCGGGAGGTGTTCCTTTGTCCCTTTGTCCCCTGTTCATGCTGGCACAAGCCCTTCCTGGGTTCTCTGGAGTTGATTGTGTTCCACTCACCCGAGATCCCGAGGACCTGCAGTGTGTAGAGACCTCTGGACCTCTCTGCTGCCTCTGCTGTGGTTATGAAGAGAGATCATATGGGTTTTTTTTTTTTTTGAGGAAAATATTATGAAATAGTATTATTTAAAACCTACTATATTATAGTTTCCAGGAATTACTTATTACTTTAATAGTGCTCCCCTTAATATTAAAAAGCTCTTCCCTCAAAAAGTGAAAAAAACTTATATTGCCCAGTACTTTCTTATGTATAATAGTGTCATAGTAATATTAAATATTAAAACTGACATCATGTGATCAGAGTTCTTTCTGAAGTCTTCTGTTACTCATTTGATGGTCTCTAGGCAGCACCCTTAGGATCCCTATTTGCAGGAGAGGAGACTTGAACACAGGACAGATGACTAGCTTGGGTGCTTTTTCAGGAACTATAAAAGTTCATGTTCACAGCTCTTTCTTCAATCTTCCTTCTTACACTCCCGCCTTTGTTTCTGTGTCAGTTGGGGGCTGCCATCTGTAAAATTATTGCAGCAATTCTATTTCATAGAAATGTAGAACTTCTAATGCTTTTCAAGAGGCATGGGAAACACTCAGTAGAAAAGAGTAGCTGTTCCCTAACTAGTTGTAGGGGTTTCCTGGAGCAGATTTAAAAACCCTATCTCCAAATACAGTTCATATGGCTTCAGAGCTTCAGATTATGAACCCAACAGAAACAGTTTGTTCCCAAGAGTTCGCTTCCTCTTTACTTTCCTCAAAAATGCTGAATTATCTTCTTTTCCTTCCTGGATTCTGGATTTCTTTTTTCACTCTGCCTTTTAGGTGCAGTGGCTACATTCTCTCTCTCTCTCTCTCTCTCTCTCTCTCTCTCTCTCTCTCTCTCTCTCTCTCTCTCTCCTCTCCATTACCTTCCCTTACTTTTGAGAATGTCCAACCCATTGGTTTCTAACAGCAGGATTCCAAATGAATAGTTTCATTATGACTTACTTCTCCTTCTCGCTCTCTTTTTTATTTTGAGATAGGTTCTTAGTAGGTATTCCTTCTTTGCTGTTTGAAACTTGCTTTGTAGACCAGGTTAGCCTTGAACTCACTGACAGCAGCCTGTTTCTGTCTTTGAAAGATAAGATAAAGGTATGTTCTACCAGGCCGGCTTCATTTACTTCTTTTAACTTTAATTTCATGTAACAACACATCTAATGGGCATCTTAAGTTCAATACAACCAATATCAAACTTTTGATTTTTGGTGCTTTGATCCCTGTACTGTTTTCCATTTCAGATTGTGGGACTTTTATTTGATCAACTGCTTGGTCTTTCAGTTCATATTCATTCTTGTCTCCCTTCTCCACATGTACATTCATTACCATATCTGTTTTATTATTTTTTGCTATTATATTTTTTTATATTTTCATTGGTGCATATTTTTTGGTATTTAGTTGCATCAGGACATTTTCATGTACATTAAACATATTCTGATCATACCTTTCCTTTTCACCTTCCTCTCCTGTTAGTCCTATTATTCTCCTGGTTAGTTTCACATCTCTATTCATAGCATACCTGAACATATAACTTTTTGCAGGTATATTAAATCTTGGAACAACAAATGAGAGAAAACATACTCAATGCATTTTTCTGAGACTGGATCAATATTCCTAATCACCTAATATAATTATATTTGGTTGCATTTTCCTGAAAAGAATGTAACTGTTTCTAAATAGATGAAATTTATATTATATATAGTTTTCTACCCAATTCTATGTTGATGGATACCCAGGTTGGTTCCATAATGTAGCTTATATGAATATAGCTAGTATAGCAGTATTGTGGATATGCAAGCATCTCTGAAATACACTGAGTTGTAGCTGGATCATACGGTACCCTCTTGGGATAATGCCCTTGTGCACTGTGTAAAGGTTGTCTTTGTATTATTCAAATGTTGACTTACATATTGACATGGAGTTGAGTACAAGTTGGATTTTGGTATTGTTATTCTTATGAAGTATTACCTGTGTTAACGTTTTGCAAACATCCTTTTCAATCACCTGATTCATCAATAAAGAGCTGATTAGCCATTTAACTGGGCAGAAGAGAATAGGGTGGAACTTCCTAATCAAGTGTGTGTAGGGATAGTTCAAGGTGGAACAGAGAGAAAGGACAAGGGAAGAAGAACCAGGAGGAGATGAGGGTGTGGAGAATCCATATGATTTGCCATGAGATCATGATGAGAGAGCAGACATGAGGACACACATGGACCAGAACAAGCCAAGGCCAGATTCATATTAAAGGTAAAGGACCAAGTGGATGGGAAATAGGGCAGCCTTAGGGGGTTAGAATATGCTTGTTGCTTGTTAATAAAAACAACCAGTCTCTATGTCTGTTATTTGGGAGCTAGAACAGGCTAGAGCATGTGTCAAAATGCCCTGCAGTTATTCAAGTACAAAGTGGGTAGAAGAAAGCTCCCTAAAAATTACACTTACAGAAGATCTATTTTGGGGTTTTTATTTTTAGAAATCTTAATACTCTCGTCCTTAATGGCTGAATTATCTGCAGTATTGAAAGGCCCCCTTTTGTCCACAACGTAGTTAACATTTGTTATTTTCTTAATGACAACCATTATCATTGAATGAGATTGATTCAACATATAATTTATAATTTGTATTTTTCTGATTGCTTCAGTGGGTGAGCATTTTTATGCATTTACTGGGCACTTGCATTTCTGCTCTTGAAAACTTATCTATGCATTTATTTAGCCTGCTTATTGACTGAGGGATTTTTGTTATTGTTTTGAGTTCTTTGATTAGGCTAGATATTAGGATTTTTTTTCCAGATGTACAACTTTAAAAGCTTTTATTCCATTACGTGTGATATCTCTAAACTAAATTGTTTGTTTTTCTTTAAAGAAGCAGTTTTAATTTCATGTGTTGTTTGTCAATCATCCTTATTTCCTAAGTGACAGGAGTCATATTCAGAAAGTCTTTACCTATGCTAATATCATGAAGTGTTTCCCATTTGTAGTGGTTTAAATGAGAATGACCATTTATAGGCTCCTATGTTTGAATACTTGGATTCTTCCAAAGTAGTTTCAAAACAGTACCTGGAAACAGCATTTAACTAGTCATATGGACATATAGGGAATTAGTCAACTTGACAATTAAAAATAAAGATGATATTAAGGATGCTATTGAATAAATAAGTAGAAAATGCACTAAATCTCTAAAGTATTACTGTTAATACATTTAGGGTGGCTCAATATTTTTAAATTTTCTGTAATCACCATGACCAAGGAAACTTTTAGAAGGAAGAGTTTATTTGGGCTGTGGTTTCAGAAATGGAAATGTTTCAGCATGTTGGGGAAGCCTGGCAGCAAACAGGAGACATCGGAAGCTGGAACATGAAGCTGAGCACTTATACCCTTAACCACAAGCATGGAATAGTGGGAATGAACTGGGAATGGTGAAGTCTTTAAATTACCAAAGCCTGCCTCCAGTGAAATTCTTTCTGGCTATACTTCCTAAACCTCTCGAAACAGTACCAGAAACCAATGTCTAAGTATTCAAGAGGCCAAGATGATGAGGAACATTTCTTTTCTTTCTTTTTTTTTTTTTTTAAATTTTATTTATTTAATGTGAGTGCTCTGCTGCATATACATCTGCCTGCCTGAAGAGGGCATCAGATCCCCCTATAGATGGTTGTGAGCCACCATGTGGTTGCTGGGAATTGAACTCAGGACCTCTGAAAGAGCAGTCAGTGCTCTTAACTGCTGAGCCATCTCTCCAGCCCGATGAGGAACGTTTCTTATTCAAACTGGATCAAACAAGGATACAGGGAGAACCTTAAACTGGCAGTGCTCTTAACTGCTGAGCCATCTCTCCAGCCCGATGAGGAACGTTTCTTATTCAAACTGGATCAAACAAGGATACAGAGAGAACCTTAAACTGGCAATGTGTGGTGGTTTGATTAAGAGTGCCCCCTAGAGGTTCATGCGTTTGAATACTTAGACATCAGGGAATGGCTCTACTTGAGAGGGTTCAGGAGGTATGGTTTTGTTAGAGGAAGTCACTGGGAGTGGGGTTTGAACTTATGTGGCTCTCTTTCTGATGTTTATGGTAACAGAGAACTCTCAGCACTTCTCCTGAATCATGTGTGCTCATAAGTCACTATGCTCCTCACCGTAATGAGAATGAACTAAATTTCAAAAACTGTAAGCAACTCTAGTTAAATGCTTTCTTTCATAAGAGTTGCTATGGTTACTGTATCTCTTCACTGAAATAGAACATTGATAAAGACACAGTGATTCTAAGTAAAAGACAAAAGAGACAGAGCAAAAGCTGAGATGAATTTATTAGACTAGAAATACTGAATTACCTCTTAAGTTTATGAATGATAGATCTAAATGGTTGATCTGATATGAAACTTTTCATGTCTGAGCCTACGGATGGTGAGGATTGATTTAAGTACTGTGATCGAATTTTTTAATTTCTGTCTTTTTAGTCTACATTTACCTAGAACTATCCCATTCTCTGACCTTTCTCTATGTCTGTCCTCCTTCTATTTTCTATTACATCTATTTTTTCTGTATCATTCCAAGGCTAAATACTGTGTTACTCTTCCTGATTTCTACTCATGTCCATAGTAAGTGATAATTTTTAAAAATTATTTTTTTATTTACATTCCAGTCATTGCTCCCACTTTGGTTCCCCCTCCCACAGTTATTCAATCCCATTCCATCACTCCCTGGCTCCGAGAGGGTGCTCCCCCCAGGGCTTCCACTTCCCTGGGCCTCAAGTCTGTCCAGGATTAAGGGCATCTTCTCTCAGGCAATCCTCTGCTAGGCATGTGCCATGAGCCTGGGACCAACCCATGTAAGCTCCTGGTTGGCGGCTCAGTCTCCAGGAGATCCCTGGAGTTTGGGTTAGTTGAGACTGCTCGTCTTCTTATGGGGTTGCTCTCCCTTTCAGCTTCTTCAATCCTTTCCCCAATTCAACCTGAGGGTCTCAGTCTTCAGTCCATTGGTTGGGTATGAGTATCTGCTTCTGTCTCAACAGCTGTGGTAGGGTCTGTCAGAGGACAGCCATGCCAGGCTCCTGTCTGTAAGCACATACTAGCATAGTAGTGTCAGACCTTTGTGTCTCCCCATGAGATGGATCCCAATTTGGGAAGATCATTGGACCACCTCTCCTTCAGTCTCCATTTTTATCCCTGAAGTTCTTTTAGACAAGAACAATTCTGGGTCAGGAGTTTTCACTGTGGGTTAATAACCCTGTCCCTGCACTTGAGGCCTGTCTATCTACTGCAGGTAGACTCTTCCAGTTCCCCTTCCCCAATGTTGGGCATTTTGGCTAAGGTTACCTCTAATGAGTCCTGAGAGTTTCTCAACTCCTGGGTCTTCAGTACTTTCCAGAAGATCCCCCCACCTCCCACTCCCTAAGGCTGATTATTTCCATTCATTGTCTTGTCCCTCTGGGATTCTCTCCTGTCCCTTTCCCTACTCTCCTTCCCAAGTCCCTCCCTTCCTATGCCTCCAGTGACTAATTCCTTCACACTTCTAAGTGGAATTGAAGCCTCCTCACTTGGCATTTCTGCGTGTTATATTTCTTATGGTCTGTAGGTTGCATCCTAGGTATTCTTATCAGTGAGTATGTCCTTTTGTGTCTGAGTTACCTCACTCAAGATGATATTTTCTAGTTCCATTCATTTGCCTGCAAAACTCATGATGTTTTCATTTTTAATTGCTGAATACTATTCCATTGTGTAAGTGAACCACGTATTCTGTATCCATTCTTAGGTTGAGGGACATCTGGGTTGTTTCCAGCTTCTAGCTATTACAAATTAAGGCTGCTATGAACATGTTGGAGTACATGTCCATTTGGTATGGAAGGCCATCTTTTGAGTATATACCCAAGAGTGGTATAGCTGGATTTTCAGGTAGAATTATTTCCAATTTTCTGAGGAACTGCCAGATTGATTTCTAGAGTGGTTGTACATGTTTGCAAGCCTACCAGCAATGGGGAAAGTGAGACACTCTCAGGACTCATTGGAGGTGACATTTTTCTTTCTCCACATCCTCACCAGCCAGCATGTGTTGTCACTTGAGTTTTTGATCTTAGCCATTCTGATTGATGTGAGGTGAAAACTCAGTGTTGTTTTGATTTGCATTTCTTTTATGACTAAGGACTTTGAATATTATTTATCTGCTTCTCAGTCATTCAAGATTCTTCTGTTTGAATTCTCTGATTAGCTCTGTACCCCTTTTTATACTTGGTTTTTTGAATGTTAACTTCTTGAGTTCTTTAAATATTTTCGATATTAGCCCTTTGTTAGATGAAGGGTCAGTGAAGATATTTTCCTAGTGTGTAGGTTGCCAATTTTTCCTACTGATGGTATCTTTTGAATTTCAAAAGCGTTTCAGTTTGATGAGGTCCTATTTATGAATTATTGATCTTAGAACCTGAGCCATTGGTGTTCTGTTCAGAGAATTTTTCCTTGTGCCAATGAGTTCAAGGTTCTTTCTCACTTTTATAAAACCAGATTCAGTGTATCTGGCTTTATGTTGAGGTCCTTAATCCACTTGGACTTGGGCTTTGTGCAATGTGATAAATATGGATCTATTTTCATTTTCCTACATAGAGACCACCAATTAGATAAACACCATTTATTTAAGATGCTTTCTGTTTTTCACTGTATGTTTTTGGATTCTTTGTCAAAGATCAAATGCCCATAGTTATATGGGTTTATTTCTGGGTGTTTGATTCTATTCCATTGACTGACCTGTCTTTCTCTGTACCAATACCATGTGGTTTTGATCACTATTGCTTTGTAGTGCATCTCTGAGGTCAGGGAAAGTGATTCCTCTGGAAGTTCTTTTACTGTTGAAAAATGTTTTGGTTATTCTAGGTTTTTTGTTTTTCCATATGAAGTTGAGAACCATTCTTCCCATGTCAGAGAAGAATTGTGTTGTAATTTGAATGGGGATTGCATTGAATCTGTAGATTGCTTTTGATAAGAGGGCCATTTTCACTATGTTATTCCTACAAATCCATGAGCATGAGAGATCTTTCCAACTTCTGAGATCTTAGATTTCTTTTTCAGGGATTTGAAGATCTTGTAGAAATCTTTCACTTGCTTGGTAAGAGTTACAGCAAGATATTTTATATTATTTGTTGCTTTTGTGAAGGGTGTTGTTTCTGTAATTTCTTTATCAGACTGTTTAACATTAATATAAAGAAAGGGTACTAATTTGTTTGAGTTAATTTTATATCCAGCCACTTTGCTGAAGTTTCTTATCAGCTGTAGTAGTTCTCTTGTGGAATTTTGTGTACTATTTTGAATAGATAGCATGTGTGTGTGTGTGTGTGTGTGTGTGTGTGTGAGAGAGAGAGAGAGAGAGAGAGAGAGAGAGAGAGAGAGAGAGAGAGAGAGAGAGAGAGAGAAACCTTGTCTTGTCCTGGATTTTAGTGGGATTGCTTTTAGTTTCTCTCTATTTAATTTGATGTTGGCTGTTGGTTTGCTATATATTGCTTTTATTATGTTTAGATATGTGTCATGAATTCCTGATCTCTCCAGGACTTTTAGTGTGAAGGGGTGTTGAATTTTTTTGAGGGCTTTTTCAGCATCTAATGAGATGATCATGTGGATTTTTTCCTTGAGTTTGTTTATATAGTATAGTATGTTGATGGATTTTTATATTTTGAAACATTCCTGTATCTCTAAGTTGAAGCCTACTTGATTCTGGTGAATGATCATTTTGATATGCTTTTGAATTCGGTTTGCAAGAATTTTATTGAGTATATTTGCATTGATATTCACAAGCAAGATTGCTCTGAAGTTTTCTTCCTTTGTTGGATCTTTGTGTGGTTTGGGTATCAGAGTAACTTTGGCTTCATAGAATGTAATAGATAGTGTTCCTTCGGTTTCTATTTTGTGGAATATTTGAGGAGTGTTGGTATTAGCTTTTTTTTGAAGGTCTGGTAGTAGAATTTTGTAAAACCATCTGGCCTGGGCTTTTTTTGGTTGGCAAGTTTTTGATGACTATTTCTATTTCCTTAGGGATTATGGAACTGCTTAAATAGTTTACCTGGTCTTGACCTAACTTTGGTACATGGTGTCTGTTTAGAAAACAACCCATTTTATCTAGATTTTCCAGTTTTGTAGAGTACAGGCTTTTGTAGAAGGATATGATTATTATTATTTTTTTTAATTTCCTCAATTTCTGTTGTTATGTCTCCCTTTTCTTTTCTGATTTTGTTAATTGGGATACTGTCTCTGTGTCCTTTAGATAGTTTGGCTAAGGGTTTATCTATCTTGTTGATTTTCTCAAAGAACCAGCTTTTGGTTTTGTTGGTTCTTTGTATTGTTTTCTCTTTCAAACTGGTTGATTTCAGCCCTGAGTTTGACTGTTTCTTGCAGTCTGCGCCTCTTGGGAGTGCTTGCTTTTTTGTGTTCTACAGCTGTCAGGTGTGCTATTAAGTTTCTTACTCTGAGGTAGTGTCTGTCTTTGTCAATGAGGTATATTTCTTGTGTGCAGTAATATGCTGCATTTTATTTACATATCAAATATGCTAGCCTGTGTCTTTTTATTGGGGAATTGATTCTATTGATGCCGAGAGAGATTAAAGACAGATGATTGTTAGTTCTTGTTATATTTGTTGCTAGAGGTGGTATTATGTGTGTATTATTTTTTTCTTTTGGTTTTCTTGTGAGCTGTTAATTTTTTTATGTACTATATGTTTGTAGTTATCATCCTTGTGTTGGAGATTTTATTCTAGTAGTCTCTCTATGGCTCGATTGGTAGAAAGATATTGTTTAAAATTTGTTTTTTTCATAAAATATCTTGGTTTCTTCATGTATGATAACTGAGGGATTGGATATAGCACCCTGGACTGGCATTTGTGTTCTTTTAGGGTCTGGATGCCATCTGTCCAGGCTCTTCTGGATTTTAGAATCTTTCTTGAGAAGTCTGATGTAATACTGTTAGGTCTGCCTTTATATGTTATTTGGCCTTTTCTCCTTACTACTTTTAATATTCTTCACCTGTTCTATGCTTTTAATGTTTTTTTTTTTTTGG
>NC_034611.1:9579416-9582096 GCF_900095145.1 Mus pahari | reverse complement strand
TGCCTCTGCCTCCCAAGTGCTGGAATTAAAGGCGTGAGCCACCACACCCGGCTTGCTTTTAATGGTTTGATTGTTATGTGATGAGAGGATTTTCTTTTCTGGTTCAATATTTTGGTATTCTGTAGGCTTCTTGTTTATGGACATCTCCTTCTTTAGGTTAGTGAAGTTTTCTTCTATGATTTTGTTGATATTTTCTGGCTCTTTGAACTGGGATTATTTTACCCTCTTCTATTCTTATTATTCTTAGGTTTGATCTTTTGATTGTGTTCTGAATTTTCTGGATATTTTGGGTTAGGAGCTTTTTACACTTTGTATTTTCTTTAACCAGTGGTTTGGTATTTTTTATGTTATCTTCTATGCCTGAGATTTTTTTCCTCTTCTATGCTGTATTCTGTTGGTGATGCTTGCACCTGTAGCTCCTGATCTTCTTCCTAAGTTGTGTATCTCCAGGGTTGCCTCCCTTTGTGTTTTTTTTCTATTGTTTCTATTTCCATTTTTAGTTCTTGAACAATTTTGTTCAACTCCTTTACCTGCTTGTTTGTATTTTCCTGTATTTCTTTCAGGGATTTATTTATTTCTTCTTTATGGGTTTCTACCTGTTTGTATTTTCCTGTATTTCTTTATACATTTCTTAAAGGCCTTTATCATCTTTACAAGGTTGTTTTTTTTTTTTTTTTTCAGTCATTATCTTTCTTTTCATGGGTGTTTGGGTAGCTGTGGTGGGAGAAATGCATTTTGTGGTGCCAAATTGCATTGGGTTCTGTAGCTTATGATCTTTCGTATACTTCTGGCCATCTGGTTTTCTCTGGTGTTAACTGGTCTAGCTATCTCTGACTGGAACTAACCCCCGTGGAGGCAGTTAGAGCTCTGTGACCTGAGTTAGAGTTGGTCTCCTTGGAGGCAGGCAGTGCTGTCCCTCGTTATGGTGGGCCTCTTGTGTTTCTGATTAGAGCAGGCCTCCTGATTACTGCGGACCTTCTATGTCCCTGGTTACTGTGGACCTCCTATGTCCTTAGTTACTGCTGACCTCTTGAGAGGCTTTCAGGCTGAAGTGTTTGGTGGGTATCAGCCAGGCTGTTGATCTGGCCCATGTGGGGGAGTGGGTCAGTGTAACTGATATTTTCTTTTGAGAATTTCATGCATATATACATTATTTTTTTGATTATATCAATTACACCATTAGGCCTAGATTCTCCAAGTCTATATTCATATCCTATCCTACCAACTATCACACACACACACACACACACACACACACACAGAGAGAGAGAGAGAGAGAGAGAGAGAGAGACAGAGAGACAGAGAGAGACAGAGACAAAGACAGAGACAGAGAGAGACAGAGACAGAGACAGAGACAGAGGTATAGGGCCATTCATTGAACGTGAAAATCCTGATAGGGGTCACTTCCCCAAAATAGCTGACTTTCTCTATCCCAGCAGGCTTCAACTGACAACACTTCTCAGCTATGGGTGGGACTTCATGTTTTCCTGTTCCAGTTTGACTGGCTGGATCTTGTATAGTTCTTGTGCAAGTAACTGCAGCCAATGTTAGTTCAATCCCCTTGATATATCTGGAAGACAATGTTTCTTAGTATTCTTCCCTAGTTTCTGGTGGCTATAATCTTTTCTTCCCCTTTTCCATAATATCTCATAAGCCATTTGGAGGTGTAATAGTGACATTTCATAATTACTCATAGTCTAAACTTTGACTAGATGTCAGTCTCTGTATTAATTCCCATTTGTTCCCTTCAAAATGAAGGTTTGGGAACAGCACTGCTTTATGGATATAGCAATACATACTTAGAGGGAAGTTAGAAACTATGTCTACTTGGTATATTAACAACATTAGGTTCTCTCCTAGGGTCTATTACCTCCATAGTCATGGGGTTTGGGCTAGGTTTACAGTACTAGTCTGGATTTCTGTACTGTGAAATGGTTCTTAAATTCAATCAAATAATAGTTGGCTATTCCCACAATATTCATACCATTATTGTAGCAGTGGGCAGGCATATCTTGCCAGGATGGTCATTATTGTAGATCATAAAATTTTCTGATAAGATTATCAAAGACATTTCTTCCTCAGTAGCTTGTATAGCACCATTCAGCACTATGAACGCTAGCCAGTGAGGAAGCATTTTCAAAGTTATTACCAGCTTGGTTCCTCTAAGTCTTGAGATCCAAATGTACAAAGGCTTTAGCAATAGGAGTGTTAGCATCTAGTACTGGTGGGCAATCAAGAACAATGATAATAACCTGTTTAGGAAATCTATGATAATGACCTCACCTCCTACTATCAACAACACAGAACCACACACTTGGTTACCATACAAAAATAATAATTAATCATGAAAAAGTAGAAATAATAAACACAAAATGTAAGGAATTAGAATATCTTTCCTTAATAATTCATCTGAACACTGAAGATCACAATTTTGGAAAAAAAATACAGGCTAACAGGTTTTATTGAAAAATAGGATCCATCTCTTTATTAAGAAAGTCATATCATCATCAAGAACAGAGGAAACCTTAGGTTGAAATAATAGAAACAATATTATAAACAGAAGAAAAGAGGAGAGGCAGAGGCAGGCGGATTTCTAAGTTTGAGGCCAGCCTGGTCTACAGAGTGAGTTGGAGGACAGCCAGGGCTATACAGAGAAACCCTGTCTAGAAAAAAAATCCAA
>NC_034611.1:9563651-9579361 GCF_900095145.1 Mus pahari | reverse complement strand
AAAAAAAAAAAAAAAAAAAGAAAAAGAAAAGAAAAGATGAAACAAGCAGGTGCTATTATTATAATATCTAACAAAATATATTTTAAACCAAAATGAACCAGAAGAGATAGTGGGCACTACTCCACACCAATTTAGAGAACAATCTACACAGGTGTGGTGGTTGATCTTTAATCCCAGTGCTCTAGAGTTAGAGTCAGATCTATCTCTGCAAATTCCTGGGAATCCCAGGTGTCAGGCTAGCCGATGCAGTCTGCAAAAGAGGAGAAAGAATACTTGGTAGCTGTTGTAATTCTAAACACCAAGACCAGGCATACACTCAGTATTTAAAAGAAATATTACTATGTGTAAAGACACAGATTAGCTTTCAAACAATAATATTGTATAACTTCAATAGCTTACACTTACCAATAAACAGATCATCTTTAAAAAGCGGAAACACTTAAATACCTGAGTTAAATGGAATGACAGATTAAATGGTTCTAAGTACATCTATAGAATATTACATACAAACACTGCAGAATATACATTCTTCTCAAGATCCCATGGAACTTTGGGTAAACTAGATCATATACTAATACATTAAGAACACCTGGAGAAAAAGAAAACCTGGAATAATTTTTTTGTCTATCTGATGTTTATGGAATCAGACACCAACAGCAAAACAAACTGTAAAATACAAATTCCTGGAAATTGAACAATGCACCATAGCATGAATGGTCCATCAAACAGATGAAGAAGAATCTGAAGCCGATTCCTAAGAATTAAAGAAAATGTACACACAATGCTTCAAAATCTGTGAGACCGTGGAAGTAGTCATAAGAGAGTATTCTATAGCTTCATGTGCTTGTATTAAAAAAACCAGAATGGTATTATAAAAAGGTAACTTCACAATGTACTTTACAGTCTTGGGAAAGGTAGAATACAAGCAATCCAAACTCACTAGAGGATAAAAAATACTTAAGAATAGGTCAGGAATTAAGGAAATGGATATTGAGAAAAACAACACAAAAGGACATCTGAAGCAAAGTTAGCTTCTTGAAAAAACAAAAGAGTGAAAAATACGTAGCTGAGTACATTATACTAAATAGTGTGAGAACTCAAAATATAGCCACTAAAATGAGGAATATGATAGGTATGTCATCTTTTTCTGTCATTTTCAATTTTGAAATTTATAAGCTTTTTTTTTTCTCTCTGCTAGTCTATGTCTTTTTTCCCACTTTTTTATTAGGTATTTACTTCATTTACATTTCAAATGGCATCTCTAAAGTCTCCTATACTCTCCACCCCCCTGCTCCCCTACTCACCCACACCCACTTCTTGGCCCTGGTATTCCCCTGTACTGGGGCATACAAAGTTTGCAAGACCTAGGGGCCTCTCTTCCCAATGATGGCCAAATAGGCCATCTTCTACTACATATGCAACTAGAGACATGAGCTCTGGGGGTACTGGTTAGTTCATATTGTTGTTCCACCTATAGGGTTGCAGATGCCTTCAGTTCCTTGGGTACTTTCTCTAGCTCCTCTATTGGAGGCCCTGTATTCCATCCCATAGCTGACTGTGAACAACCAATTTTGTGTTTGCCAGGAACTGGTATAGCCTCACAAGAGACAGCTATATCAGGGTCCTTTGAGCAAAAATTTGCTGATGTATGCAATAGTGTCTGCATTTGGTGGCTGATGGACCCCTGGGTGGGGCAGTTTCTGGATGATCCATCCTTTTGTCTCAGCTCCAAACTTTGTCTCTGTAACTCCTTCCATGGGTGTTTTGTTCCCAATTCAAAGAAGGGGCGAAGTCTCCACATTTTGGTATTCATTCTTCTTGAGTTTCATGTGTTTTACAAATTGTATCTTGGGTATTCTAAGTTTCTGGACTAATATCCATTTATCAGTGAGTGCATATCATGTGAGTTCTTTTGTGATTGGGTTACCTCACTCAGGATGATATCCTCCAGATCCATCCTTTTGCCAAGGAATTTCATAAATTCATTGTTTTTAATAGCTGAGTAGTACTCTGTTGTGTAAAAGTTCCACATTGTCTGTATCCATTCCTCTGTTGAAGGACATCTGGGTTCATAGCCAGAAGCTGAAAATTTATAATCTTAACTAGAGCAACAGTACAATAGAAGCAAACGAGAGAGATAAAAGTAAATGATGGAAAGTAACCACGGATTTCTACAATGAAAACTACAATACATTAAAGAAAGAAAATTTAAAAGATGGAAAGATCTCCTGTGCTATATTACAAAAGGTATGTTATAAAAATGTTTATATTGACACAGCAAGCTAATGACTAATCTCCACAAAAATTCTAACAGCATTCTTTCTAGAAAGAGAAAATCTCTTTTAAAATTCATATGGAAGAACACGAGATCCTGAATTGTCAATGTAATCCTGAGTAAAATGAATGATAATGGAGGTGACTATACCTCATATAAAGTATTACTACAGAACATAATAATTAAAAATAAAAACAACATGGTACTGACACAAAAATGTACACATTAATAAAATATAGGATTTCAATATAAATCCACACAGGTATAGCCACCTTACTTTAGACAAAGATTCCAAAACAACATTGAAAAAAATTGACTTCAATAAATGTTGCTGGAAAAAAAAAACCTGGATATTTACATGCAGATAAATGGAACTAGATCTCATTCTGCCTTAAACACAAACCAATTCCAAATGCATAAAAAAATTGGTATGTGTCCTGAAACTCTAAACTTAATAAAGGAAAAATAGGTATCTTAGTTATATTTCTGTGATATGATACTATAATCAATGTAACATAGAAGAATGAGTTGAGGGATTTATTACTTTATTATTTTATTCGATTATGTAGGTTTTTTCAAGGTATTTTTATTAGGTTTTAGATGCTACCAGAAGTAGAATATTTTCATTTTCTGTTGTTGGTATTGAATTTTTTTCTGCTGACTTTTTTCTACAACTTTATTGAGGATATTTTTCATATCTAAGGGTTTTCTGATGGTATTTATGAGATATTTGATGTAAAGAATATATTCATAGGCAAATAGGTATAATTTGACTTCTTTTCTTATTTTAATTTCTTGTATGTTTTTCTAATGTCTTATTGATTTATCTATGACTTGAAGTGTTATATTGAATATGGATAGAATGAATGTTTTTTTGTCTCATTTCATATGTGGATAAATTGGAGGCTTATAGGGATTGTGATACTTTATTTAGTGTAGGACTAAGAGGTTCCCCTCATAGGTGCTACCTGGCTTGCCTTTGAAATGTGTTTTGTGCTTCCCTTCCCCTACTCCTGGCTCCTGTAATCATAGCTGTAATCACCTTGGAATCTCTTCAGTGCATTTTTCAGCCATTTTTGTTGGCACTTTACAGCCATTATGTCTCTTGTCTTTGTGAATAGCTTTATAAATTTGTTTTAATATCTTTATGTCTTTGTAACAGTGCATATGTACACAACCTATTAAGTGTATTTAATGTGGCTTAAATGAACATGGGCTGACCACCTTTGACTGGACTATCCATGTGGTAGTTCATACATGACAGAAATTTTATTTCAAGTTAATACAACCTAGCATCATTTGAGAGTAGGGAACTTTAATTGATGAAATGCTTCCATCAGTTTTCATATAGCTATACACAAGCATGTAGAGTGATTTTTTTTTAAATTAGTGGTTCATTGAAGATAGCCCAACCCATGGTGAGTAGAGTTATCCCTGGGCTGATTGCATGGGTACTCTAAGAAAGCAGGCTGATTATGAACTAACCAGTACCACCAGAACTCGTGTAGCAGAAGATGGCCCAGTCAGCCATCATTGGGAAGAGAGGCCCCTTGGTCATGCAAACTTTATATGCCCCAGTACAGGGAAACACCAGGGCCAAGAAGGGGGAGTGGGTGGGTAGGGGAGCAGGGGGGGGGTATAGGGGACTTTGGGGATAGCATTTAAAATGTAAATGAAGCAAATACCTAATAAAAATTGAAAAAAAAAAAGAAAATGTGGTACATTTACACAATGCAATACTACTCAGCTATTAAAAATAAGAACATCATGAATCTTGCAGGCAAATTGATGGAACTAAAAAATATCATCCTGAGTGTGTGTACTGGTTGGTTTTGTGTGTCAATTTGACACAAGCTAGAGTTATCACATAGAAAAGACCCTCCCTTGAGGAAATGCCTCCACGAGATCCAGCTATAAGTCATTTCCTCAATTAGTGATCAAAGGTGGGAGGGCCCATTATGGGTGATACCATCTTTGGTCTGGTAGTCCTAGTTTCTCTAAGAAAGCAGGCTGAGCAAGCCAGGGGAAGCAAGCAGTAAGTGAGATCCCTTCATGGCTTCTGTGGAAGTGTAAGCTGAATAAACCCTTTCCTCCCCCTCCCCACAAAAAAAGAAAGCAGGCTGATGGAACCATGTGAGCAAACTAGTAAGCAGTACCCTCCATGTCCTCTGCGTTAGATCCTGCCTCCACCATCTGATCTTGGTTGAGTTCCTGTCCCGTCTACCTTTGATGAGGAACAGTGCTCATCAAACTGTAAGGCAAACAAACCATTTCCTCCCTTACTTTCATTTGGTCATGCTGTTTTATCGTTAGTAACCCTAACTAAGACAGAAACTGATTCTTTGTCTCTTAGCAGGCACTGATCACATGTTGCTCTTCATCTGGAAGTGGGCCTTGACTTCTTTTGTGATTGGGTTACCTCACTCAGGATGATATCCTCCAGATACATCCATTTGCCCAAGGAATTTCATAAATTCATTGTTTTTAATTGCTGATTAGTACTCCATTGTGTAAATGTACATTTTCTGTATCCATTCCTCTGTTGAAGGACATCTGGGTTCTTTCCAGCTTCTGGCTATNATAAATAAGGCTGCTATGAACATAGTGGAGCATGCATCCTTATTACCAGTTGGAACANCTTCTGGGTATATGGCCAGGAGAGGTATTGCTGGATCTTCCGGTAGTACTATGTCCAATTCTCTGAGGAACCGCCAGGCTGATTTTCAGAGTAGAAGTCACTTGATATGCACTCACAGGTAAGTGGATATTAGCCAAGAAACTTAGAATACCCAAGATACAATTTGCAAAACACAAGAAAATATAGAAGAAGGAAGAACAATGAGTGGATTCTTCATTCCTCCTTAGAATAGGGAACAAAATACCCAAGGAAGGAGTTACAGAGACAAAGTTTGGAGCTAACATGAAAGAATGGACCATCCAGAGACTGCCCCACTTGGGGATCCATCCCATAATCAGCCACCAAACACAGACACTATTGCACATGCCAGCAAGATTTTGCTGAAAGGACCCTGATATAGCTGTCTCTTGTGAGGCTATGCCAGTGCCTGGCTAATACAGAAGTGGATGCTCTCAGTCATCTATTGGATGGAACACAGGGTCCCCCAATGGAGGAGCTAGAGAAAGTACCTAAGGAGCTGAAGGGGTCTGCAACCCTATAGGTAGAACAACAATATGAACTAAGCTGTAACCCCAGAGCTAGTGTCTCTAGTTGCATATGTAGCAGATGATAGCCTAGTTGGCCATCATTGGGAAGAGAGGCCCCTAGGTCTTGCAAACTTTGTAGGTCCCAGTACAGGGGAAAGCCAGGTCCAAGAATTGGGAGTGGGTGAGGAGGGGAGCAGGGTGGGGGGAGGGTATAGGGGACTTTCAGGATAGCATTTGAAATGTAAATGAAGAAAATACCTAATAAAATTTGAAAAAAAAGAAAAAAGAAAACAAAGAAGTGGGCCTTGATAAGTTTCCGCAAGTCTATTTTGATCATATGTGTCATTATTCCAGTCTTGTTCAGGCAACCATATTCTTGAGAGATCATGGGTATATTTTCCTGTTATGATTGAGAGATACTAACTAGTAGCAGGTATTCTGATCCTCTGGCTCCTACCAATTTCTGTCCTCTCTTCTATGATGTTTTCTCAGCTTTAGGTGTAGCAGTTGAATTACATATGTATCATTTGGGGATTATTATTATTCTCTGCATTCTGATGAATTACACGTCTCTGCAATGGTCTATCTATTGTACAACAAAGCTTCTTTGATGAGGGGTGTGAGCTAAGCTTATATATGAGTATACAATTAAGATTTAGAATAAAGTTAAAACTTATTTGGTTTAGCAAAATGGGATTTGAAGGTTCTCTTCAAGGTCTATAATCTCTTCAGTCATAGACAGTTGACTAGATTTACAGTGTCAGTGATACAGTCATTCTCTGCTATTGAATGTGTCTTAAATCTCATTATTTGGCAGTTGCTTACCCCTGTGGTAGTAAATGAAAATGCCCCAATAGACACACATACTTGAATGCCTAGTCCCTAGTTGGTAGAATAGTTTGGGAAAAATTCAGAGTATGGCCTTGTTGGAAGAGGCATCGACTTTTTAGAGGAGGTATGTCACTGGGGAGATTAAAAAATCATATATCATTTCATTTGACTCTTTCCCTCTGGCTGGTGATTATTGTCTCAACATGTAGGCTTTTAGTTACTGCTTTGGTACCATGATTGTGTGCAGTCATGCTCCCTGACATGATGATCATTGTCTTTACTCTCTAAAACTGCAAGCAAGCCACAACTTTTTTTTTTATCTGTTGCTTTTGTCATGGCGACTCTTCACAATGATAGAAAAGTAACTAAGACAACCTTCAAGGGGAAAAATGGTGTCGCTATTGCACCATTGTAGACACATTGCTGGTCTAGACATTGTTGTAATCTATAGAATTTACATTTAGATAGGAATAAAATTTATTAATACGATCACAAGAGGCAGCTTGTAGTTGACTATTTTACTAAGAATTATTCTTCCATATTTTGAAAACACAGCCATGGTCTGTAGTATACATCAGCCTAAATTATTGTAGTTCTCATGGTTCAGCCTCCTTTTAATTGGAGAATTTATGTTTCATATTATTGAGTGTGCTTTGTTGATTCCTATGATTTTCATACAAATTACCTTGTTGGCATGAATATTTGTCATGTTGTGAGGTACTGCTGGGAGTCAGGAACTGGAATCTACATGTCCATCACTCCCTTTGAGCAGCAGGCTGAGAGAGGGAAGGCAGAATAAAGACCAGCAGAACCTGGTCTGATTGGGAGTGAGTGCTGAGAGTACCAGACAGGCTGAAGGAGAGAAGGCCTTCCTTGGAAGTTTTAGGCACATCTCTTTAAGTGGAAGGCCTTCCCTGTGGCAATCTGTTGAATTAATTTTTATATAAATCCTGGGTGCACCCACAGCTTTTATATTGTAATATACCTTATGTATCACAATAACTGTTAATTGCCTGACCTCCATCTTGTTAGAATCTACCTCCCACCAATAATTCTGATTTACTACTTACTAATTTCTATGTTCTGTCTTGGCTGTTCTTAACTCCAGTTAGCCATCTGAGCCACATTTTCATGGTCCAGATCTCAGGGCATTCATCTTGTTTCTCTACCCCATGGCAGCCTGTATGTTTCTTCTCTCTCCACACTCTTCTACAGTATTGAGGATCTCCTCCTTCTTTTCCTCCTGATCCCAAACTAGAGAACTCTAAAATCCCACATCCCTAGCTATTGGCTACTGGCAACCAACTGAGGCAGGTTCTCAGAAGCCACATGTCAACCCTCTCATGCAAACGGGGGGGGGGGTGACCCAGGTAGCACCTGAATACAAGAAACTACATTTCCCCCTTTTTGTCCAATTAAAAAAGGCTCTTTTCTTTCAGGTATACATTGAACACAATTATTACAGCTATATAAATTATAAGGTATATACTTATATATACTTATAACTGTTCATCAGATTTGGCAATATAGATAAAGTATTTTGTCATCTATGTCAACTTAAAGAGTATACAATTTTGCACCTCAAATACGTTTGATTTTAAGTTGTATTACCAACTGAAAACCATCCCTTTAAATCTGGAGCACCTTCCTTAATGTTAGGCAACTTAAGTTTAATTATGAGGCTATAACTAGTCTTCAACCTGTCAAAGATCTGAGAAGGAATTAAATGTTACCTGAATATATAGGAAGTACAAAGGCAGATCTTCCAAAACTTATATAATTTGTACAAACAGTTGAATTTCTGGACAGTCTCAAATATTCCTTATAATGTTGGATCATCTGTCTTCAGTCTTTTGGCCCAGAACCATCTGACAGACTTTAAGTGAAGCAGGAATTATAAAGGACTAGATTATCATGTCTTGGCAGAGCTTAGCAGTTGACTATTTCACATATGTTTGTCCTTTCTGTACAATATTTATTTTTTGGTCTATAGATGAAATTAGGGCAATTCTTGTCCAGTGGTTACTATGCTACAATTGAAGCAACTCCATATTGAAGTAATGATGCTCAACATCTTCTTTGAAGTGGGATGGAGGACACTGTCAGAAGCAGACATGTTTCCTAGTCAAAAGATCTATTAATAATGAAGTTATTTTAAAGTTCATATTCTGTGGATCTCAGATGTTTTTGAAGACCACCTATGTATATGTAGTATATCTGAGTTGTTAAACATTCATTACTCTTAGCTATTTACTATTTGGATACTCTTGAAAATACTTTAGTGTAATTAAATCAGATTATAGTATTACCATGACTTTATTATCTAACCTTTAATTGTATTACTTAATCATCCTAAATAGTTTGTAATAGCAGCTATGAGAAGGACTGGGTCTAAGCCTTGTATTCTTTCTTTCTTTCTTTCTTTCTTTCTTTCTTTCTTTCTTTCTTTCTTTCTTTCTTTCTTTCTTCTTTTTTTAATAGTGTAGAATAGAGTTTATTTAGGGCATGGGGAGGGGAATTAAGAGGGTAGCAGAGGCAGAGAGAAGGAGGAGAGAGTAGAGAAATGGGGGGCTTGCCATGGCCATGTTGAGAGGGGGAGAGAAAGGGAATTGGGAGTAGGGGAGCAAGAGGCAACAGAGAAAGGCAAGAGTGTAATAGTGTAAACAATGCCTTGTATTCTTAACTGAGTTGTATAGGCACAATGCCTATCTAAGAGTAACAAAATTAATTTTAAATGTGTCAATATGTGAAATATTATGTCAATGAAAACCTTAAAGCTGTATCAATATATAGTTTCTATACCAATGTAATAAAATAACAGCTTACTGAGATGATCCTTGCTTGTTCATACTGTTTTATTTTATGGTAGATATAAATGCATATACTTTGTTCAGGGTGAACCAGGAATTAAATATCATTTGTGGGAAGGAATAACCAGGAAGGCAAGCTCATTGGCTGAATTCTGGGGCTATCTCTATACTTCATTATCATGAAAAACTTTAGGTGTTTATGCTACATGTCCCAGTGCTCATGATCCTCAGAGGGATGTTGTGGTTACATGTTCCAAAGCATGTAGAGGTAGGTAGGGGTAGGTAGCAAATGGCTCTACTATCATCATCAATACTGAGGTTTCAAGGACTTGAGCTCACCCAATCTTACCATTTCTTATACCTGTATGTTTACATGGTCTCACATGCCCTACAAACATTGTTCGTTCTTTCTTTTCTTTCTATTCATGTTGTGTGTATTTGTACTGAGTTACATATGTTTGATTTTTCCAAGTTATCCTTTGATCATTTATTATTCTTAAGAATTTTATTCTTTCTTGCACTATAACTATTGAGATTTCCTTTCTTTTTGTTGTGTATATTATTTTTCTAAGTTTTTTCTCCAATGTTACCTGATGGCCGTACTTTGCTTTAATTTTGTATAATGTCCACAATGAAATATATTTTTCTTCATTGATTTTTAAAGGCAAGAATCCTAACAGTGAGAGTGGTTATATTTCTAACTATTTTACCTCCTTTTAAGATTCTTTTCCTCCATAAGTTGTCATATTCAGCCTTGATATAAGAGCTTTTAGCCTTGCCATATTATGTCTGTTATTCTGTCTTCTCTGGGAGGTCTGCTTTTTTTTCTGGAATAAACAGAAGTAGAGTGGATCTGAGAGAGAGAGGGGAGGTGGTGGTGAAGCTAGAATGGAGGGAAGGGAAACTGTGCTTGGGATATGTTGTATAAGGGATGAATCTCTTTTCAAAAAAAGAAAAAAATAAGAAAAGATAACTTTGCTTGATGAAGTAATCTTTTTGAAATTTATCTACTCTGAAGGCTTGAAATCTATCATTCCATGCTGTCCTGGTATTTAAAGTTTTGGTCTAATGTTATTATAAGATTTATTCCTTTAATTTGGTCGTCACCGAAGACATGGTAGTATTTACATTAGTAACATTTATATTAATCTAGACCCATTGGTAGAAAACTTAGGAGGAAATTTAGAATGTTAAACATGTTTCATATATTGTCAGTTTATAATCTTTTGATTCAGACTTAATTTTCTCATGAAAACATGCCATTTATCATTAAAATCCAAATATATCTATTCAAGTATGTATTTTCTTTGGCAATGTGAACTGATTTATTTCTTGGAACGTGTTCTTGTTAATTTTCTGTGCTAGCTACATTTATGTCATCATTACATAAACTGGAATAATTTCTCAAGAAAGAACGGCAATAGAAAAAAAATGCCTCCACCATAGTGGCTGGTTGGAAGATAAAGTTAGTTTTCTTCACTGGTGATTGATATGGGTGGGTGAAGTTCAATGTGGTTGATGACTTGGTTAATGGTCTTTGGTGTTATATGAAAGCAGATTGAGTAAGCTACAAGGAAAAAAAAACTAGTATTCCTCCAAGGCCTCTGTTTCAGTGTGTACTTCCAGGTTCTTGATAGGATTTTCCTCAGCAACTTGAGAGGTATAAGCTGAAATAAACTGTTTCCTCCCCAAGTTATTTATGGTCATTGTATGTTTTCATAACAAGAGAAACCCTAACTAAGACATTAGCTAGAACTCTAGCCTATATAATTTGTTTCTGTGTCTGAACACTTCATGGGAAAAAGACCTAGAAAGGGTTGTAGAGATGGCCCAGCTGATCGTCATGCTTGTTGCTCTTCCAGAGGACTGGAGTTTGGTTCTCAGAACCTAGGTTGGTCAGCTTACTTCTGTAACTTCATCTCCAAGGGATTCAGTGCCCTCTCCTGAACTCCACAGGAACCATAGCACACATGGCATATACAAATACAGGCACATAAATACAAATAAATATTAAATAATGTAAGACACATAGTGCATACTACAATGAAAAATATTACACTTATTTTTCTATTGGGCAGTGAGTGCGGGGAAATAAAGGGGGTGGGTGGGATGTGAGAGACTGCTGGGCACCATCCACATGGCCTGGGTGGACTTCTGGCTGTAGGAATCCACAGAACCCCAAATCTGCAGGGGTAGAGAGAGAGCAGTCCCGGGTCTCTGAGCCTCATGCAGGCCAGGGATGACAAACTCTAGCTCTTGAGCTTTGCAGGATGTTGCTGGACACTGAGGAAGAGCTGAGAACAAAGTGAGGCCCTGGGGGCAGCTCTGTCTACCCTGGGGCCAAAGGGAGAAGAGGGCAGAGAGAGGCACTGGGCGATTCCCACAAGAGTTCTTGGTCCGTTCTGGCAGCTGGAAATGCTTGGAGGCCTTCTTGTGGGAGATTAGATTCAGCTCTTTAAGGGAAGGCCTATTCCATTGTTTAAGCACGGCAGGTCTTGATGAGCAGAGATGGTCCATGGTTTTATTGTAGAAAGGCAGAGAGAAAGAGAGAAGGTAGAAAAAGGGAGGCCAGCCATGGCCACGTGGAGAGAGGAGGGAATGGAGGGGAAGAAGGAGAGATAGAGATGAGAATAAGAGAGCTAAGGGCTTAAGAGAGAAAAGGGGCTAAACAGCCCCTTTTATAGTGGTCTGGGCTACCTAGCTGTTGCAGGGTAACTGTGGGGAGGAACATTCCTGGCTATTGCCAGGTAACTGTGAGGATGGAGTCTAGCCAGAATACCAGGAGCTTGGGACATTGTCCATGTAACTGATAGTCACAGGATTAAGGAGTTGGGGGTTCCGTGGTATCAGACTCCTGTATCTGGGAATGTGGCTCACTGTATGGTCCCTTGTCAAGCTTCTACTGGGTCTCTGGAGAGAGCTTTGCTCAACCAGAACAATAGACTGCCTTTCATAGTCCCACACTTTTTTACCAGGAGTGGATAGGTATATATCCTTCATCTGCTTTTCTTGTAGCAGTGTTACAACTTATAGAAGAGGTGAAACAATGACTAGGAAATATCTATGCATTCATAGTGACCTCTGTGTTTGTGTTCAAGTTATCAGAACTGAAGTACTATCTGTTGGATGGATGATAAGTCTGCCTCTTGGGTTCTTGGAGATTGCCAAGAACAATTTTCATTGTCAGCAGGGTATTATCTACACTCAAATTCTTGGGACCTTAACTATAGAATGTGTACAGGAAATGTAGGTTACTCAGTTGGTCCAGTCTGGATGGTGACAGCTTTGATTCTTTCTGAAACTGTTTACCATGTAACATTTTTAGCATATAAGCAGACCCTTTCTTTTAAAACGATAAACTTAATGACTTGCATATAAAGTTATATTTATTCCTTATAAGTTCATAGGTTTAAATGTCTGAATATACACACGAACAGAACTGCCTCTTATGTACACAACGAGTAATTTTGAAGAAGGTATACTTTTTTGTTGTTGTTGTTGTTTTGATTTTTGAGACAGGGTTTCTCTGTATAGCCCTGGCTGTTCTGGAACTCACTCTGTAGATCAGGTTGGACTGGATCAAACTCGGAAATCCACCTGCCTCTACCTCCCAAGTGCTGGGATTAAAAGCGTGCGCAACTGCTGCCCGGCCTGAAGAAGGTATACTTACATGCCTTACCACCACATGTTTTGAAGGCTTATTAACATGATGGCATTGGTTTGTCAGGTGCTATCAGGGCAAAACAAATGACAGAGATATGGAAAGTCTGCCTGTAGTTCTTAAGCAGGTCATTGGCCTACTTGGGAAAGTTATCAAAGGCATATAATGGAGAAAGCTATGGTCCTGCAAAAACGAAGGAAGAAGGGCCCATTGCCAGTCATCCAAGCAGAAACCTACTAGCCAACCAGTTTTCTCATTCTTGATAGTTTTAGAAAGTTACTATGTAGGGCATATGTTGTTATAGGAGAACTTGAGTTTTATATGCATACATTAGCAATAATCAATAGTGGTTTACAGATTTATCCAGAATTGAGATATAGCTAGGTTACTACAGTTCTAAGTGGTATTGCAATAGTGGAAAATACTGTGTTCGCTGAGGTTGTTGTCTATGATAAAATGCCTTTTTAAAATCCTATGGTCTTTCGTTTATTTTTAAAGCAGAAGTGAGAACTTTCCAATATCTGTATCAAAGATCTTGGTCTATAGAATGCTTCTAAGAGTCTTGATGTCAGCATTCTCGCTGCTAACTACTACTTAGGAGAAAAAGATGGAGGGGGGAGGGGAAATTTGCAGGAAAGGAGGGAGGGAAAGCTGTGATCTGGATATAATATAAATAAATAGGTTAATTAAAATTAAAATGTCTATAAAATCCCTATAATACCTTATAATTTGTTAGTCAATTATAAAATGTTAAAAATAAAAGTTTAAAGGGACATATTTTGCATTGCCTAATTAGCAAAAGTTTTAGAATAGGCAGATCACACAATTGTTGAAGTACTTTTTTATGCTTTTTTTTTTCATCAGTTTAGGTGATTTGAAGGTGATGATCATTATATGTTTAGTACATAAATCCAAAGCTTTACTCTGTTACAGGCATTTGGCTCTCAAGACCTTTCTTTGGTGGTACACTGCAATGAAATCCTAATTTGCTCATTATTTTGAAATGACTGAAAGACTACAGGATTTTCAAGGAAAAACTGTGTCTTTGAGGAGCTGTTTAGTAATTCTGATTACAGATGAAAGAGTGGAAGAACTCCAGGACACAGTTTCTTTGCTCAAGGAACAAAAATATATTAAATGAATATTTTAAAAACAGGCAATTATTTTACTTTTGCCTGCAAGTCTTTCCTGTGTTGATATGGTCCTATTTTCCTTTTTGTACTGTAGTGTGGCTGTGTCTGGACACACTAATCTCCTCAGCTTAATAACTGAACTTTCTTTGTAAGCAGTGCCCTGTGCTGACAAAATTGTATTTTATTTGCTATTCCCTTTCAAGGCCACAGCACAAAATCTGGACATGGACAATTTGTAAGTCTATATAGTAGATTTTTTTTCCTTCAGAAGGAAGTTATTCTATGTTTTGTATTTTGTACTGGTTTCTAATTTATGGCACTCAAGGAATTTATTCAGCACTTGTATGATTTATTCTTGGATTATCTTAAAGATTAATTACTTAGACTTGCCTTTAAAAATGTTGATGGAAATGGTATCTGCAAGTCCACAGCTGAGAGATAATTCATAAAAATCATATTTTCAGCAACATGCCTATCATCTCCCCATGGGTATAAGAGAATAACTTGTTTTAGTCTTTACTATAAATTTTAAACTTTTGATAAAACAGACATTATTATTAGAAACAAAGATGAGGTGACTTATACTAAGTACAGTATTTGGTAGGAAGAAGTTCTTGACTCTGGAGTCATTCATACTCCAGAGTCAAGAACTTCTTCCTACCAAATACTTGCACTCTTTGGTACCATCTATGATATTTACAGGTTTCTGAAAAATATTATTTTCATAATCCCCTACCATTTATGAATATCTTAGACATGATAGATAATTTTTCATAATTATAAAATATTAAAATCATTTAAAACTCATAACTCAGCTATTCATTATTTATATTGTAAAATTATGATTTAAACTCTTATTAACAGGACCTCAGCCCAGTGATGAATGAGGCATGATGGTAATTATATATAAATAACTGCTTTATTTCAATTAATTTCAGATTTATGTTTGAAATAGCATCTTAAATCTGACTTTCTGACTAGGAGCCCTAGAACACTTTTACTCCCAATGTACTATTTTAATAAGTGTGAGTACAGTCTGAAAAAAGGAGATCAAGTAGGCCTTAGAATATCACTTTTCACATGATTTATGATTATCTGGTGGATTGTTGCACCATGTACTGTTTTGGAGGTTGAGAGTATAGTTGTGTGGCCCAATTCCTGACTAACATGTGCATAGCCCTCGTTTCTTTCCAGTGCTGAAGTTAAAAATAAAAACAAAAAGAAAAAAACTAAAAAAAAACATAAAAACAAAACAAAACCAACCAACCAAACAACAACAACAAACCCCAGAAAGAATGTCACTGAGAATGAAGGTAAGCATTGTCTGTGGTACATCCTGGGATGTCTGTGACCACGATCCTGTTCTAGTGCTGGTCCAGAGCAGTGTTTTCATAGGCAACAACACCAAAGCAGGTCAGCCTTCCCTTGTGGTCAAAAATGGGAGAAAGCACAGACACTGGACTTTTTTCCTTATGTGTATTTCCCGCAGTGTATTTCTATTTTCACAGACCAAGGCATCTGTTTAAGAGAGAGAGAGAGAGAGAGAGAGAGAGAGAGAGAGAGAGAGAGAGAGAGAGAGCGCTGTGGGCTTGGGAAACTCAACTGCTACACAGATGTGTAGTTCAATTGCTTGGGGTCATCAAGTTTCCAGAGACTTTATGCTAGTGGGGCTGATTACACTCAGATTAGGAAGACTTACCCCATGTATTTATCTCCCTTGAAGTTTCAGACACTGAGCATGTATTCTGACATCTTTTTTCTAATATCAGAAGGGATAAAAGTCTCTGAGAGGATGCAATTCGACTGTGTGTGTGTGTGTGTGTGTGTGTGTGTGT
>NC_034611.1:9557939-9563517 GCF_900095145.1 Mus pahari | reverse complement strand
GAGAGAGAGAGAGAGAGAGAGAGAGAGAGAGAGAGAGAGAGAGTGAACAGCTTGTCGACTGTACCTTTAAAAAGCTCTCAGGATTCCCTGGTGAGCCACATTGAGTACAGAGTCTCCTGGCTCCTCCTAAAATGGAGATGAGGCAGAGAACACGCTGCTGATACTGATTACATGCCAAATGAACACACTCAGCACAGGCACAGGTATGCACACACACCCATGGGATGCCCACAAAACAACCGGCAATAACAAGAGACTAGCCAGGACTGATGAAACACTGAAAATCTGTAAATCTTGTATATAGTTAATCTTTTTAACCATCCATTAAAGCATTGGTGTTACTGTGGGATACTAAGGCACAGCACAGTGAGATGACAGCAGAGAAGGTTGGTGATGGAGATGAGCATTTGGCCGAAAGAAACTGTATACTGCAAACTCTGTCCTCTGCCTCAGTGCATGACTCCATGACACAGAGTGGTGGATATTTTTAACCTTAGTGGCTATAGAGTGTGTTCAGAGGGGTGCCTTTATGTAATATATGCAGCTTAAAAAAAACAAAAAAACAAAAAAACCTCCTGTGGATGTTCAAATCAAGAAGAGTAAGAAATCTTGAATTTCTTATTAGAGAAACCTTTAAAGCATTTTGTAGAACAGAGCAGACTGGACATGGTTATGCAATGGACATTCAGATATCTTCCTATGTTTCTGGAATGCTAACTGTCCTCCTCAGTGCATTCTTCCTGATTGAGGTTGGGGTGATCTTGACACCTCCATTGTTGGGCATGTAAACAAATTTAGGAAGTGTTAGAGAGGTCCAAGCTAGGGCATTTAAAAGAACCAAGACATGGCTTTGTTATAAATGATTAGGTATAATTTAGAACCTTTGCTAGCTAGTTTTAGGTCAACTTGACACAAGCTAAAGTCATCTGAAAGGAAGGAACCTCAATTGACAAAATGCCTCCATAAGATCTGGCTGTAAGGCATTTTATAAATTAGTGATCGATGGGGAAGATCTCAGCTCATTGTTGATGGTGCCATCTCTGGGATGATGGTCCTGTTTTTTTGTTTTTGTTTTTTTTTAATAAGAAATTAGACTGGGAAGGCCAGTAAGAAGCAGTCATCAATGCTTTCTAGTATTAGCTCCTGCATCAAGGTTTCCATCCTGTTTGAGTTGCTGTCCTAATTTCTTTGAATGCCCTTTCCTTTCCAAGTTGCTTTTGGTCATGGTATTTCATTATAGCAATAGTAACCATGACTAAGACAAACCTCAAATTCTTTTGGAGAAGAAGTCAGGGCCTGGGCAGGCTGTATTGCCTCTCACTGCAGGAGAGGCAATGCAAAATATTAACAAAGATTAATATGTAAATTATTATGACTTTATTGCCAGACATTTGTGTAATTTGAAAGTACATAAAATATCTCTCTGTGGTGAGGAGGACACAACCTCTGTCCCAACACTGGGAGTAACTGGGACCGGTGGGACCCAGGCATGCAGGAACTCCATGAGACCAGTGGCATGGGTTCCTTCCAGTCTTTTGGCTAGGCCCTGAGCAGACCTTGGGCACAAACTCCTCAGCCAGTCCCACAACACCCAGAGGCAGCTCCACTCCCAAGAGCTCCAACATACCCAGGATCATAGGATCAGAGGTGTGGTGAGGAGGATACAACATCTGTCCCAACACCAGAAGTAACTGGGACCAGTAGGACTCAGGCACACAGGAACCCAACTAGAGCAGTGTAATGGGTTCCTTCTGGTCGGTCTGGGCCAGTGCCCTGAGCAGACCTTGGGCACAAGTTCCACAGCCAGCCCCACAACATCCAGTGGAAGCTCTGCTCTCAGGTGCTCTAACATGTCCAGAATCTCAGGATCCCGGGATCCCAGGATCCCAGGAGTTTGGATACACCAGGATCTCAGGGTCCCAAAGGCAGTTTGATTCCCAGGAGCTCAGACACACCCAGGATCTCAGGATTACAACATCCCAGAATCACAGGATCACAAAGACAGCTAGACTTGGAGGAGTTCTGACACAACCAGGATCACGGGAAAGACAGGCTCCAGTCAGACATAGCCAGGGCAGGTAGCACTAGTGATAACCAGATGGCAGGAGGCAAGTGTAAGACCATAAGCAACAGAAACCAAGATTACTCGGCATCATCAGCACACAATTCTCCCACCACAGCAAGTCCTGGATATCCCCAACACATCAGAAAAGCGAGATTCAGATCTGTTGTGGTAAATCTCTATCCCAAATATGCCCTGGCAATGAAAACTCGACTCCATTAATATGAATTCATGTTGTGCACCTAGATTGGGCAGATCTACCGCTACACTACCGTCTTCTACATCTATGAGACCCCTTAGAACTTGTGGTTTCTCCAGGCCATGTGCTTCTGCTCTGCTTTTCTTCTTCCATCTCCTCTGCATCCTCTCCCTCTTCCATTTTCTCCTACTTCTCTCTACCTTCTACTCTACCTTCCCTTTTATCTGCCCAATCATCAGCTCTCCTTTATTTTACAAATTAAGGTGGGAAGCAGGTTTACAAGAAATCACCTGAGTGCTGGCTCATTCCTTGTTTGCAGCCACTCATCGGAGAACAGAATTAACATCAAATATAATTACTCCCAGGGCTATCCATATTAATATTACCAACATATCTTAATTGACTGAAATTCAAAACTATGAGGAATTAGAAATTTGTTAGCTGTCATCTAGTGGTCTCTCTAATTTGGTAATCAGAGAAATAGGTCCAATACTGCACAATCCATATGTACTTTCTGCTTGTTTGTACAAGACAGGGTCTTGCTGTGTGCCACATAATAATCTTGAAATCATGCTTCTCTTATGTCAGCCTCTCTATTAGTAGGATTGTTTATTTGATGTTCTTACACTATACTATGGTTTTCAGAACAGTTTACATATTTCAAAATTATTTATACAGCCAAAGGAAACATAAACAATTAATTTGGGAGGTGGCTTTTAAGAGAACAGCAAAGAGTGAGATTGAATGCTTTGCTTGATATTTATAATTATTGTATCAATTTTGAAGAAGAGGACTTCATAAATTACTCTTATTCTGAAACGAATGCTTTTCAAAAATCATCACAGCCAATGAACCAGAATCTTACCCTCACCTAACATCTGTAACAACCCCCAAGCAGAACCATTCTTCATTGAAACAACTGATGAATGACTTCATGGATAGACCATCTTAAGACATACGTCATTTCTTAAATGAATGTAAACTGTTCCCTGTGGGCTGAGAATGATGACAATCACTCAAGTCAAATAGCTTTGACCATAGCAGAAAAATCTGTATCCAAAAATTGTGCCTACAATTCATTCCTTGGTGCAGCAGAACTGTCAACTCTTAGCCTATCTAAGGAAAAATCCTTTTGTGATGTGAGTGACATCCAAGTACAGCCTTATTACATTGAACTCCAATGTCCAAAATTGTTCTTATTTTGTGTTTGTACCACAGTAAGTGCCAAGGTTTTAAGCTCTACTAAAAACAAAACAAAACAAACAAAAAGACTTCATCTATTTATGTTTATTTAGTAGCCAGGCAGTGGTGGTGCATGCCATTAATCCCAGCGCTTGGGAAGCAGAGGCAGGCGGATTTCTGAGTTCGAGGCCAGCCTGGTCTACAGAGTGAGTTCCAAGACAGCCAAGATGTACACAGAGAAACCCTGTCTCGAAAGGAAAAACAAAACAGAAAAAAAGAAAAAAGAAAAAACAAAAACTTAATAGTGATATATTATTTTAAAATATCACAGTTAATATATTTGAAGTTATTTAAAATTTATATTGAGAAAAGCATGTATTTTCAGTATTGCTGTAGACAAGCATCTACATAAGACCATTTAATTGATTGTTTTATATCAAACAACTTTTATAATACTATTACAATATTTTATAAATTTTAAAGAATATGATAAAAAATGAAATGTATTACAGGTTTTGAAGGGGGAGGTCTCTGGGAGGAGTTGGGTACAAAAGGGAAGAAGAATGTGATGTAAGTCTATTTACTCAAAATAGGCTTTCAAATGTTAACAAATTCAGATAAATTGAAATTATTTATCTTTTCTCATCATAATGCAATCAAAATGTGTGGGGCATTGGGCTATGCACAGACAGGCTGGTCTCCAGTTGAGCTGAGGTCTGAACCCGGAAGGGTGATAATTCATCTATATGACACGGTAGGCATTTCCCCATGCTCCTGGAACTCTGGCTCCTGCCTAAGTTACCAGCCCCCACAGCCCCCACAAAAGAAGCATGGCTAGAAGTCATGTAGGCAATGTCCCAAGCTTCTGACCTTTAGGCTAAATTCCTCACCCTCTTTCTCAGGCCCCTTTTTAGTTCCCACAGATGGTAGCAGAGCGATGGTTATGCCATCCATGTGAGAGAACTGAAGAACCAGCTGAAGAACATAGCACACAGAGAAGTACCACAGATCTCCGAGTTTCCCAGGCTCGGCAGCCCCTTGGTGTTGACCTGTGAGTCCTCCGCCCAGCAGCACAGCTACAGATGGTTTCAGGTTTCAGGTTTTGGTAAACTCGGCTGCCCCTCCAGCCTCGTTCTAGGCTTTGAACTGCGTAGATGCAAATGACTCTGTAATTGCTCTGAGCTCTGTTTTCCTCTGCGGGCAGCTGGCGTGAGGTTCCCTGAAGTTTTTTGCAGACTGGAGGGCTGGCTGTGCAGGCAGGCAGAGGTGATGTGCCTCCACAGAGGTGGGCCAGACAGCCCCCTTAGCGGGAAAAGCCTTCCACTTAACCCTTTACTTTACCTTCTGCTGTCCTAGAAAAAACAAAGGGGGAAGAAGATTGCAGGGTACAATGTACCCCCCCCCCCATCCAGATAAGCCTGCAAAAACTGCACCTGAAGCTGTGCTCCCCCACAGGAATACCTGAATTGTGCTTTTCAACCCAAATTTTTCTTGCTTCCTTATTTAAGTGCTTTTTTCTCTCTCTAGTATTCATGATATATGTCCAAAAAATTCTTTCAACTTGTTTAAAATTTCCTTTAAGGTTCAAAAACCATCCAATCCTTAATTAATAACCAGTTTTCTTTTACAGACAAAGAATTACTGCCTACCCCAGTTACACAATTAACATGATATTTTCTTCCTTAACCATCCAAAATGGGCTGTGATGTACTTCTAAACAAAGCATTGCAGGCATAACTTTTGAAATCCACACTATGCAGATATCCCCTGCTGGTGTTCTGGTCCTCTGTTACAATTACTCTACAGGTCTATCTGAGACCAACAGACAACAAAGCTGCCTTCCTCCAAAATTCTCATCTGACCCAAGGCTCCAGAGACATGCAGTGAACCCTACAGCAGATAGACGGGGGACCTTCCAGCTACAGATGGACTCTCTTGCCAAAGCCAAATGGCTGTTGAACTTTGGGGAAGTTACATGATAGTGAGGAAAACATAATGTCTATCTAGATTAATTAATTGCTGTCCAAAATGGATATTATTACCCTCAAATTGTACTACCCATGGAACAACTGATTGATTGTACAATCTCTTGCCTTCCCAACCCTTACCCTAACCCTCCTTACTACTCTGGCTTT
>NC_034611.1:9537880-9557269 GCF_900095145.1 Mus pahari | reverse complement strand
CTCTTACTCTTTCTCTCTAGCCTTCCCCCCCTCTCTTACCTTCTCTCTTTTCCCCCTGCCTTTCTACAATAAAGTTCTAAAACCATAGAATGTCTCTGCTCATCAAGGCTCACTGCTCTTGGAGGACGGGATAGGCTTTCTCCTAATGAGCCATTTCTAATGTTCGGATGGAAGGCCTTCCTGTGCTCCAGCCAAGGCCTGCTGTGCTCAACCTCACTGGTGTGGGAACCTCTCTTCCCTCTCTCCCATAACCCCAGGGCTACAGGGTGTGGCCCCCAGGGCCCCCAGGTTGGTGTGCCCCTTGTTCACTCCTCCCCACCCTCATCGAGTGGGTCAGAGGCTTGGATACTCACCCAGGGGCTGAGTGGAAAGCATCAGGCAGCCCTCCCATGTCTGCCTGTCCAGAGCATAGGTGAAACTCTGGTGGGACGTGGGTCCTCCCTCCCCCCTCTTCCCCTAGGCCCCTTTTTAGTTCCCACAAAAGTTAACTAAAAAATATCTGTATATGTTTTTATTTTAGCATAGCAATTCTAATGTCTGTAGTGGCATATCACAAAGTCCATGTAGTTAGGCTGCAGCACCATGGGCTAGATCTGTCAGGGTTTTACTCTGGTTTTGGTGGCTGGCCTTTCATCTGGAAGCCACTGGGAAGCTTCCACATCTAGGTTCTTCTAGGTTTTGGCAGGAATCATGTCTTGAAGTTGTACCATTCTTTTGTTGACTGGTGTTCAGATGGGAAGGTTCATCTCCCTTCCTCACTGACCATGGTAGGTAATATCCTACATTTTGAAGGTCAGTCAAAACCTATTAGGATTTTCTTATATTTCCAGTCTTCTTTGGCTAGTAGGATAAATCTCAACTTTTAATGACTCCTGGAATTACATTAGGATAAGCAAAAATATGTCTATCAACAAATACAAAATAGATATATTCATGATATATCAGAATTATGGGTTTATTTCATTATAACTAACAACCTTCTTATAGCATAAATCATAGGATGGCATCTTAGAATTATGCCTATAATATCTGAGTCTCAATTTCTGCCAGACAGTTTTATTCATATTATATATACTCAAAGTGTAATGATATTATTTTTTCTGTGAATTCATTATGTTTTTTCTTAATAGAATTTTAGTTATATCAACATTATAGGTTATTGATGAAATACAATTAAACGATTTTGAAATATCACCATATTTCATTTTCTATTTTCTTAATATATTCTACTTTCATAATACATTTGTATTAGTATAAAACATCCAATGTCATACATAACCCAGAAATTAGAACTTTCCTTATGGTATGTGGAAATTTACCACACATATCTATTCATAGGACAGGGAAAATTTGAGAGTAATGTTTACACAATCCATTTGAATTAAAATATACTTGATGTACATGCATATCAATTTTTAAAAGGCAGAGTTAATAATATCTAAAAGTACTTTATTTTCCCATGTTAGTTATATATTTCAGTTCAGGAATTACTCTGTTACTCAACTCTTGAAAGTTAAAGTATATTATTGTTTAGTAACATAATTTACCTTTATTTTGCATTTGAAAAACACCACTTTTCCCCTATGAAATTATTCTGATGATTTACACTATTCTAAGTTTGGTTTTAATGAATGCTCAAATGATGATGGGAACTCTTATTTGAAGAATTTCACAGTCCCTAATAAGAAACACAGCAGCATGAAGTACTGGTGTTTCTTGTACATTTCCAACAATATATCTAGGCTTGAAAACAGTTTAGACACTGTGGTCCATAACACAGATTATGCTGAGGTGAAGCAAGTCAAATGAAAATAAAAAATTGGACAATATGAAGACGTTACAGTGGAGATTCTGGATAAAGTTTAATACTGAACAGAGTGAAAGCTGAGGATAGGATGAGTGCACCATGCTGGTCAGATATCTCCAAGAGATTGTTGGCACAAGGATTCATAAATGCTTCTAATACAGGAGGGCAATAAACTTAGTGTGTGAGGTTTATTTTCCTGGAAAAAACTAGTTTTATTTCTAAAAGTTGTATGATTGTTTATACATTATATCTTGACCATATCCAATCCAAGTCCCTGTTTCCTACCCCACTGAATACCTTTCCTCTCCTACTTTAATGCCATTTTCCTTTTGAAAAGACCCAGTTTGTGCTACATGCAATTGCATAAGTCTGGGACCATCCACTTGAGCCAACAGTCACACCTTCCAAGAGAACTGATTTGTCCTCTTTAAGCACCAACAGATTTTTTTTAAATATGTCCTAAGTGAGGGTTGGAGTTACATGTGCTGGAATGTTGACTGGCTAGGACCAATGCAGATAAGTATAGCTGCTGTGCACACCTGTCCATCCTCTAGATTTTAGTCATTCTGCCTCTTCTCCTGCAATGTTCTCCAAGCCTTGGGTCAGTTTAGGGGTTGATATAAATGTTCCATTTATAATATATGCCTACTGGTGTAACAGTAATGCCAATGTTATATGAATAACCAAGAATTTTTAAATTATTTGATAAGGAAGACCTATTCCATGGAACCCCTATCTGACACTATCAATGAGGTAAAGAACTTGTCTCTAGATATGTTATGGAAAATATTTACTATAATAGAAAATATTACTATAATATTTATAATAAATAAATAATAGCAAAATATTACTACTACTATTCTTCTAAATGGACATTGCAATAAAATGAGTCCTTAATGACTTATTGCCGTATAATAGATCAGTGCATTGCTCAATCATCATCAGAGAAGCTTCTTCTTGAAGTAGATGCCAATTGACACAGAGACCTCACTTGGTCTATATAGAGCCCAAAAAGATGTCAGAGTGCTCAGCACTGAATGAAATGTCTACATCCCAGTCCTCCTTTCAATGCTCACATACATGGGGAAGAAGAAGTGGAAATATATCAGGAAACAGGTTGTTTTCCAGATACAACAGGGCAAATACACATGTGAACACAGCAACTGTAGTGGCACAAGTCTTTAAAGTGGCACAAATTCCAAGACAGATAAAATCCAAGCATGGAAGAGGAGAAGTGAGCACACTATACACCCTAACTGAGGAAATACTGGTATTTGGTTGTTTCTGGGAGATGAACAATTAGGTTTCTTTTACCTTGTGACACCCAGTTTACCAACTATACTCTAGGGCAAGACCAGCCCTAGGACAATTAGCCAACACAATCCAAACTCAGAGTGTTTAATAAAAGTGAATAGGAGGGAATATGGGTTTGGATTATTTTGGAAGTAGGAAAGGAGCAGAGTTGAAGGAAGGGTATGAATAGAATCAAAATATACCATATGACGTTCCCAAAAACCTATAACATTATAAAACCAATTAACCATGTTATTTGGGGTGAGAACTCAGAAGACAGATAACTATTGAACACTCAAGACAGACACTACTTCACTGGTGGACACACTATTAGATAAGCATGCATAGTCTACCAGCTGATCAGACCAGTGATAACTTTTCTCCCCCAGTTTCCAGTGTATTAGTTTCCTGCATATGCAGGCCAACCAGCAGGAGGATATGCAGATGAACATAGTAAAGTCTACCTAGGAATATGTAAATGGCAACACTTCTCCAGAGAATTAATTATAAGAATTCAGAAATGAGGAAGAAGTTACCAGAGAATGCGATGTATAATCTATGTCCCCATCCCCCGGGCCCATGACAGCAAACCACACTTTTGTACATAGTAAATGTGGACATTTCCTGATTTCATTCATCATTCAGTTTTTCACCCTCCAGCATTAGAAGCATTTGTGAATCCTTGTGCCAAAAATCCCTTGGGGATATCCAACGAGCATGGTGCAGCTATCCTGTTCACAGCTTTGACTCTGTTCAGTGAAAAACTTTATTCAGAATCTCCACTGTAACATCTTCATTTCTGCCCAAATTTTCATTTTTTTTACTTTGTTCCACATCAGCCTGAGTTGTGTCACAGATCGCAGTGTCTAAACTGTGATTTCAAGCCTAGAAATAGTTCTGGAAATGTATCTTTAAAAAACACTAATATATTCATAGCTGCTATGTGAAAGGCTCTCATACAACTGAAAAATTGAAATAGTGTAAATCCTCATAATATTTGCTTATTGAAAATATTGTTTTTCTTTCTTTATGGGTTAGCAAAGTAGCCCTGCATCTGACCTTGAAACTGGAGGCTGGGTTCCTAGGGAACCTAATTCAATTCTTACATCCTGCCTCTGTGTGAATTGCTAATGTCCACTTGTTGCAGTGACAGCAGATTTTTCCATCATCCATCTCTAGATCTGTCTTTTTTCCTCAGTAGGCCTTCAGTGGGACATCCTGTCAGAATGCTAATTCTCTGGAGCTGCCATCTGGACCAACATCACCATGAAATGACAAACAACTACAGCAAGATTATCAGCTGGTGATATTATTTTACAGTTTACTTATAAATAAAAAGGGTTTCCAAATATTGTAGATTTTGGGCATCTGGTTCTGTGATAACAGCTATACCCTGGTTCTTCCACAGCCAGCCCATCACACAAGTTTTTAATCTAGTTTTTCTTGCTCTTGTGCACATGTGACAGTGTAAGACCCCCAACTCAATGTGTTTTCTTAAAAAACCCCTAGAAACAAAGCTCAGCATAGAATTCTTTATTCTTTTGCCTTCAGCCTGAGATATCGATGGCCACTAAAACTGGCTGATCACAATTGACCCACCCTAGTGCCTGACTCATTGTGTAAGGGACTAAGAATGTTTGCCAAAAGATAGCTTGTAACTCTTCCATAGGAGATCAGCTATAATGCGTCATCCCCACTCTTATGATGTTTACTTAGTTTCCCCACCAAGAATGTTTACCAAAGATAGCCTGTAACTCTTCTGTAAGAGATGAGCTGAAATGTTTACTCAGCTTCCCTATTCTTTGTGAACTTACCCCTCTTTCCTTATGGTCTTTCCTTTAAAAGCCCTCAATTGCAACTGCTGAGGGCCTATCTCTTATGAGTGCAACCTCAGCATGCTGATTTTTTTCTCGATTAAACCTCATCCATATTGCATCAAGAATGGTTTCTCTCGAGTTATTGGGGTGTCATCTCATCCTGGGACTTGAGCAAGGGTCTCCCCGTGAATGGGGGTCTTTCAACAGCACTTGCCGTCTCCTGGCTGCAAGTCTTCCTTGCTTGGGGTTTTGTTGGCTTTTTATTCTATTCTCTTTTTGCTTTGCTGATTACCTCTGCCATTAGCTTTTGTACTGCTGCTTCCCTACAGAAGACTCAGATAACTGGCAACCTCTACAGAGCTACTGTACCTGGGATCCTGAAGATCATTTTAGTTGCAGAATCACTCAACAGGAAGCTACAGCTTAGAAGGCTGTAAAGCATCTGTGAAGATCAGTTTTCTTCAAAAGAGGATTTTTGTCCACTTGCACATCTTTGTGTCTGACTGCCACTGTTATAGGAGAACGGCCATCAGTATGTGCTCACTGGTATGAGTATATGATCTGAGAATCTATGTGTGTTTTCCACTAGATCCAAGAAAAGTGAAAGAACCCTTGACTTTTGTTTGTTTTTACATTGCGGGTGGAGGAAATAAAACACTGGATATTTTTATGCAAATGTGCCTTTTTTTTACATTTGTGTAGAATTTAGTATAGTTTAAAAGTTAATAAATACTTGATTAAGGGTTTTATAATATCATCTCAACCATTTTAGTTATAAATTTTATATTTTCAACTTTGTCTAGGCATTGATTACACATAAAAAGGGGAAAATACACATTTTACATGCCCCCCCCATACACCCCTTCACAAAGAGTGAGGACTGAAAAGGAAGGACCAATGTAGATATCTTTTATACTTTTTGAATGAAGACTCATGTTGTAAATAATGATAGGGCCAAATGGTCTGGACTCCGGATAATAAATTCCAGGAGTCTCAGTACAAAATGGTATAGAGCATATAGCTAGCAGAGACTGTCTTTAGGGTTGTTATTACTGTGTCAAAACATCATGACCAAAACCAACTTAAGGAGGGAGAATGGTCTGCAGTTTATAATTCCACATCATGGTCTATCACTGGTGGAAGTCAGGACAGGAACTCTAGGCAGAAACTTAGAGCAGCATCTCATAGAGACTGTGGTGCTGCTGAGTGGCTTCTTCCCCATGACTTTCTCAGTCTGCTTTCTTATATAATCCAGGACCACCTGCCTATGGGTGGCAACATCCACAACGGAGTGGTCCCACTTACTTGAATCACCAATTAAGAAATTGCACCATAAATTTGCCTTCTGGATTATAGTATGGTGTCATTTTCTTGATTATAGTATGGTGACATTATCTTGATTAAGTTTCTCATCTTCCCAGATATGTTTTTAGCTTGAGTCAAGTTGACATAAAATTAACAGCACAGGGAGGGAGGAAGGGCTATTTAATAAACTTTTACACTTCTAAAGAATCAATTTGCAATGTTTGCTGACAGGAATTTTCTTCTTGTGTTGGTTCAGGAAAGCATCTGTTTTCTAGGAAGTTCTATGGAAGTACAGGAGAGAGAGAGGGAGAGGGAGGGAGAGAGAGAGAGAGAGAGAGAGAGAGAGAGAGAGAGAGAGAGAGAGAGAGAGAGAGAGAGAGAGAGAGAGAGAGAGAGGTTGGAAGACAACTATGCAATTGATTCTCCTCTAAGACCTTCACCTCAGAAATATTTATTTAAATATATTTGGGGCGATACCTACTCCTTTCTTTTATTGATTATAGAAATCTTTTCAGATACTTAAAATTTGAACATCAACAGGGAACATATTTGAACATTAACAATAAAATCTAAAACCTTACAAAAGCTGCTGGCTAATCTTGATTGTCAACTTAATTAGAATGATAATAACTATGGAAAAAACCCTAAGGACATGCATGCCTGAGGGGCATGCTAGGTTAGGGAAATAGAACTACAAAGACTCATTGTAGAGGGAGGAAACACAACTCTTACAAAAGCAGAGGTGGGCTGAGAGCTGAGTTCTAGTAGTCCCTACTCTCTTCTTGACTGTTGGAATGTGGCCAACTTGCCTCTGCTCCTGTTTCCATGTCTCCCCTGCAATGGTGGATTATATTCTATACAGGATGAAATAAACCTTTTCCGCATTGAGTTGCTCCTCGTCCGGTACTGCTCATAGAAATGACAAAGTATCAAATGCAGAAAATTGTAACTGAGAAGTGGGGTCATTTGTTGGTATAAACCCACATAGTTCCTGGGCTTTGGGAACAGATTCACAGAAAGAATGTAGAGGAATTTGGTCCTGACACCTCTTAACGTTCAATTTTAAAGCTCTTTACATATTTATAGCAATTTTCTGTCACAAGCATAGCTGGTAAAGATTTTTTTCTTATTCTTCAGGTGATCTGTTCATCTTGGTTATTATTTTGTTGTGAAATCTTTTGATTTCACATAATCCCAATTTTTCAAATCTTGGCATTATTTCCTGAGTTATTTAGGTTTGTCTATAAAGTCTATACCAAAGTCTAGCTGTAAACATTTCTGTTTATTTTTTTTTTTTAATTTAGAGTTTTGAGTCTTCCTTACAGTGTGAATTGAATTTTTCTGCAGCATAGAAGACATGAATTACACTATCTCCTTTTTTTTTTCCGTGTGGACAATCAAACTAACCTACCTTTTCTTCAGTATTTGTCTTGGCACCTTTGTAAAAGCTTAGGTGGCTATAGTTGAGAGAGTTTTCTGGCTCTTTCTTCTATGCCATTAATCCATGTGCCTGTTTTGTGCCAGCAGCTTGCCATGCTTTTTTGCTGCTGTAGAGCTCTAAATTTCTTTGTTCACATTTGTAGCTCTGTATTCTCACTGTTTAAGACTTGGGATGACTTTGTTCCATTTTCTCCTGGTCTTAATCTGAGTTATTTGGATCTAGTGAGATTAACAAGGGACAAGCCACCATGAATGCAAGTGGTACATGCAATGGGCTGAGGGTCCAGATAGAATAATAGGAGAAAAAGAAAGCCAGGGGAGTGATGCCATTTCACTTCTCATTGCTCCCTTTGTTTCATCTCTCCAACATGATACTGTACCCAAATTCATGGGGCAAGTAATCATTAGCTCACCCTTTGGGATAGGGAGTGGAAATAAATTCTTCTTTTTCATTTCTTTTTTTTTTTTTTTAAAGATTTATTTATTTATTATATGTAAGTACACTATAGCTGTCTCCAGACACTCCAGAAGAGGGCATCAGATCTCATTACAAGTGGTTGTGAGCTTCCATGTGGTTGTTGGGATTCGAACTCAGGACCTTCAGAAGAGCATCTTTTCGCTAAGCCATCTCACCAGCCCCCCAAATGAATCCTTCTTGCTAAGTTGTTCTTGTCAGGTGTTTTGGTACAGTGTTACAAAGGCAATAAATTTGTTTATTAAATAATATCATATAAAATACTATTAATACTAACCATAATCATTTTAATGTATGGTTATCCATTAAATAAATAAGTAATTCCAAATAATATATGTTCTTTATTAACTCTCTTACTCAGGGTAATAGAACAAATTCTGGTAAGATACCCAATAACCTACAATTACAATCGAGTATCACTCATACTATCCATTACACATGTCTAGTGTATAAGTACTTATGTGACAAATCACAGTAATGGCAAAGGTTGGCTTGAGTTACACCAGAGGGAGATTCTCCCTTATTGGTCTAGCCTGATCAGAATGACTCTTTAAAGAATCAATGGACAGCAGACACCCTCATTATTGCCTAGAAGAAAGACAACCTGCTCTGAACTGTCCTAGAAGATGGGAAGTTGTAAATGAATGGAAATGAATGTCTTTCACTAGCAGGGCTTTGAATTCTAAGAACAGCCAGAGAAATAGAGAGATAGACAGAGAAGAGAGAGTTTGGGAGGTGACCTTGAACTCTGGGAAGGTTCTTTTTATTTTTTATTAATTTTTTTATTAATTCACTTTTTTATTAATTCACTAGTTAATTAGCTTTATTTCCTGATCACTGCCCCCTCTCGTAATCCCCCTCCCACAATCTCCCCCCCCCTTTCCCCAGCCCTTCTCCTCTTTTTAGCTCTGCTCTTGCTTTTATTTCAGCCTAGAGCAATTTAGCTGAGAGAACCGCAGGGCTGTGCCCACACACTTGATATATGAAAACGGAGATAATAAATGAATGTTGTTTTTAAGTCAACAAACTGACAGTAATTTCTTAAATAGCAATAGAAAATGAAGGTCTATTAGCAATACCTGAAATAGTACTTTATTACATTTTTTCCAGAAATGGCAAATTATTAAAGGGGAAAAAAAAGAGTTCTATCTATTAATAATAGGGAGTCCTGGGGGTTCTGAATATCATTTAAATTAACCCAGCAAGCATTTGAAAATTTTACTTTGTATTCCATTTAAAATATGTATATTATTGTAAATAATTTGTTAGAAGCTAAATTCAGGGTTTTTCAAGATATCTCAGTGGTTATTAACCATTTTTCTTCCTTTAAAGAACTGAGTTCAGTTCCTAGAATCCACATTAGGTGACTCACACCATCTGTAATCCAAGCTCCAGAAGATCTGACATCTTCCTCTGGCCTCTGGGGCACACACACACATGTGCCTACTCATATAAACAGACATATAAATAAAACTAAAATAAATAAAATATTTAAAATGTGGAATTCCAATGGACTATCTTTGGGGAATATAATATATGTATGTAACAATACATACATGCATGAAATAGCAATCGATAAAAGAAAAGAAGCTGTGAGTTGGAATAAGACAGGGGAGACATCATAATTTCTCTAGGCTCTGCCCAACAGTTACCTAGCAATAGTCCACCTCTCTACCAGTTATGAGTCCGAAGCCAGGTATATAAGGACTGCTTGTCTTTTTTCTCTTTCTCCTTCCATCTCATTCTCTCTCTCTCTCTCTCTCTCTCTCTCTCTCTCTCTCTCTCTCTCTCTCTCTCCCAATTCCCTCATGTCCCTGGGTGGCCTCATCTTCCCGTCCCTTTTCCTTGTTCTTTCTATCTTTGTCTGGCTCTGTTATTTTGCATTTACACCTTTTCAGGTCCAAACTTTGCTCCCTGGCTCCATTCCCACACTATACTTTTTTTTTTTTGTAGTAGATCTGTCCCATGCCTGACTATTCAAGAGAACACCTTGGCAGGACTGATGAGGTGTTCCCTCCTGCCACATTATGCTGTGGTTCATCAAAGGAGGTGTTATGGAAGAATTTAGAAGGAAGAGAGACATGTAGTTAAAATTCAGTCTCAGAAATTAAGTACGTAGAAGACAAAAACAAACAAACAAACAAACAAAAAACAAAAACAATAAAGAAGTGGAATCCATGTAGACACAGGGATGGCTACCATACCTACTGAGTAGGACATAAAAAATTATTTTTATCCAAAGTAGAACCCATGCTAGAATTTGTGTCTAATGGTTTATGAGGGGAGAGGTCAGTGCCAAAGAACACAGATCAGGATTGTACTGTTGGGGTCCATGGCAACAGAATCAATAGGTGTGTCTGTTTAGGACCACACAACTGCAACCCTCCCTACACAACAGGTTAGGAATGCAATGCTCATGTCTAGGGGCTTAGGGTTTATATAGGGAAAATTTACAAGCTGGGGAATTTCAAGCCTTGGTGTTACATGATTGGGTAAATGGGGAAAGGAGTGCTATCCTTCAAACTGATAATGTTTGCTCTGACAGCAAGGAAGGAACACACATATGGAAAAGGACCTCTTTGATCTGGGACGGAATAACTTATTCTGTTATGAGTGACCAGTTCATTCTTTGCTGTTGTTGCAAGCTGGCCATAGCTGTTATGTCTCTTATCAACTGCCGGGAATGCTTGGTTGTCTCTTCCCTGTAGCTTAAGAGTGGACACCTTATCACTTCAAGGTCATTAATTTTCTGCTTTCTCCAATGACAGGAGACAGCTGTGCCAAGGGGAGTGCTACTGCTAAACCTGGCACTGAAACCTGAACCTAGGGAGTGTTGACTGTACTGGGGGGGTGTGCTACTGCTTTTTGTCTTAATACAGCAATGGTGAAGGGTACAGTTGACCAAGCCCCATACTCAATACAGTGGTTCATAGCTAAGGTAGCTTTCTAAACCCTGCAGTCAATAGGAACTGCGATAGGAGTGGGGATAGGAACTCCATCAGCTAGGGCCAACGATCAATAGAGCTGCTCACCATCCAACAGACAGTCTGACTCTAGCATGGAGTTTTTTGGTCTTAAGTGTCAGTAACACTGAAGCCAAGCCTCTGATCTTCTGGACACTGCAATCTACTGGGCTCTGTGATATATCTCCCAAGGGGAACATTGTTTCTATGTAAGACTTTACTATCTATCTCATCCTCTAGAAAGAATCATATTGGCTTCCTTCTAACTTTCTACTTTTCAAGACATAATATAGCTCCAAATCATCTGGAAAAAGCAAATTAGTTGTCATTATTGCTTTAAAAAAATTAGCAAAGTTCAAACTTCCACATGTGAAACAATATTTACTCAGGATTTGACCACACAACCGGGAGGTTTTAACTAGCACATCTTGCTGGAAAATGGGATCTGTCTTACAGAGTATTGTACACCTAAAAAGAACCACAAAAGATTTAAACATGGCTTCATTAGAACAAGGAGCAGGTAGCTCCAGAAAACTCCAAAGGTTCCAGATTCATTTTATTACAATTTGAAGAACACAAGGGTATTTCATTGGAATGACTCCACAGGGGACCTCAGCATCTACATGTGTTTTTTTTTTTTTTTTAACATTTCATTTGGGAGGGAGGTAACAAGTGTAGGAACAGGCACAGTATGATAGGAAGTGAGTGGGATTGTGGTGCATAATGTGAAACTCCCAAGGAATTAATAAAATATATTATGTATGAAAAAAGCAAGCAAACAAAAGTGTCACACAGAAAAAGAGGTTTTAAGCAGAGAAAATGTTTTCTATTGTGTCTCATGCCATCTGATACTATTTATTTTGTCTTTAGGTTATAACAGAAAACTTGCTAGAAATATAAAAGTCAGTAAAAGGTGTCCCAGGAGGATGATCACCATAGCCACAAAAAGTTGTATCTTTGTCCCCAAGAACTTTCTCTTCTACCCTTCCATTCCTTCTTGCCCATCTTTCATCAGAAAAATTACAAGCAGTACTTCTTATCTTGGTATCTCACACTGGCTATGCTTTGTCTCTTGCCCTTTGTGCAGTTTTGGTTGCTTCTCTTTCTCCCACAGTAACTCCACTGTATTTCAGTGGAATGTATCCAGAGAGACAGTGTATCTTTCCATGTCCCTAACACCACACACTGACAGTAAAGGTTCTAGTTCACAAAGGAAATTCCTTGTTTGCCAGCGACTCCAGAAGAGCTGAATCCAGTCCAGTGACAGTGGAGAGCAGTGTTGTCTGTCACTAACCAATAATAAATGCAGAATTATCTGACTTTTGCTCAAGGTTCCACTGGGCATAGCTGTTAGAATGAGTGTTCTTGTGCCCTTTTCCCAGTTCTTCTCTGTGTTCCTGGCTAACCCTTGCTCTTTCACTGGTAATTTTGTACATTTTTATGGGGCATGCAAGATTTTAGTGCCTTGGAGATTGATTAGTTTTAATGCTCATTCTCTGAGGCTTGTGTGTCATATTTCTCATACCCAGATCTCCAGGCATGATTCTCACAATGAGCTACTTTCCCATGATGGAATCTGGCAAGGTCACTGCAGCAGTTTGGAAGTCCAGGCACCCAGAGTAATGTAATAGCACATATGGAGATGGGAGCATGACTTCTGGATGTTTGGCCTCTTTCTACTGTGGCACTTAAGCCTCAGATAATGGGCATCCAAATAGGGATGGTATTCAGTTCTTGATCGCAGACACATTTATTTGTTCAGCCATTTTGCTAGCTGGGAGCTTTTATTTTTATTTTTTAAGAATACAGATTTTGGGGGGGGGTTGGGTATTTATAAGCAAAAGAACTGCACAGCGTAATATGCAGCCATTTGTATTTGTTGCAGGTACTCATTGAGCACATGGATGTATTTAATGCTAATTGGTGATAGGTTTATACATGTGCTACACGTGTTGACTATAAATATTTCTGAACACAAGGTTTATAGATGTAGCTTTTATATTAAAATAAATTAAGGTAATAGTTATTTTGATATGTTGATTTAGATAAAAATAATTAAAATAAACTTCACTTGATAGTTTGTACAGGTTTAATGTTGTTACTAAAAAAATTAGAAATTATATCACTTCATTTCTCTCATTTCTGGGTCATGGGTTTATATATGCACATATATAAAACCCTGCATATATATATATATATATATATATATATATATATATATGCAGAATTTTAAGTATCTGGTTGAGAACAAAGATGGGTAATGAGGAGAGGAGAGACTAGAAAAGAAGAGGCAGAATATTCAGATTTGAGCAATTTTGTAAAGTTATTTTGAAAATGTGTTTAACGTTATACCCTAATTCATCCTGTGTAGATTTGGTTTTGTTACTTAAATTTGTATTTATGATGAAACTTTTTGTTTACTGAGCATATAGAACAGTGGTTCTTAATGTTCCTAATTCTGTGATATATTAATATAGTTTCTCGTGTAGTGAGAATATGAGATTATTTTCATGCTCATCAGTATCAACCAAACAGACCCTTCAGAGCTCCCAGGGACTAAACCACCAACCAAAGAGCACACATGGTGTAACCCATGGTCTCAGCCATGCATGTAGCAGAAGATGGCCTTGTCAGGCATCAGTGGGAGGAGAGGTCCTTGGTCCTGTGAAGGCTTGATGCCCCAGTGTAGGGGACTGCCAAGGCAGGTAGGTAGAAGTGGATGGGAGGGTAGAGGAGCATCCTCATAGAAACAGGGGAAGTGGGATGGGACAGGGAGTTTCTGGAGGGAAAACCTGAAAAGGGAATAACAATTGAAGTGTAAATAAATAAAATATCCAAAAGAAAAAAAAGACAAAAGAAAGTGAAGGGTGGAACTGAGTACCTTGCTTAGCATGTGGAAGGGCTGAGTTTAATTTCTCAGCAGTATAATCATATTTTCACATCCTGACTAATATTTCTTTTACAAATATATCTGTTTGTGGATTTGTGAAGTACTTTGATTAAAAATTTCAAGAGAATGTGCAGTCCCAGCTCCTAACTCCTATGGGATTTCCACATCTCTGAAATTTTTGTGAGGCATGAATATTCTCATTATTGCCCACCACAAGAGCCTGTGTTGAACCGAGAGACCCCAGCCTAAATTACAAGACCTCCTCCAGCCAGTTTCATCATTCTACATATCCTGTTGGTTCCTCTTTGGCACCAATTCATTTTATTTTCTGTCCTAATTATTCACAATGGATCTAATGTACTGTAAAGATACATTCCCACATAGCTACCAGGGGTTTATGTACTCAAAGAAGAAGTATAGTGAAATGGGAGTCATTAATTGAAAAAAATAATTTTGGTTCACAGGAACAATCAGTGATTCTTAAGCATTGACCAATATGCACATGTGTCTTTACTCTAGGTAACTGCAAAAAGATCAGTTAGCACAGCTTAACTCAATGCCTTAGTCAATGAAGCCAAGGTTTATCAAAGAAAAGATAGCCTCTGGATTCTTAGAGACATGTCGCTCAAAGAAAACAAGGTAGTTTATAAGCATTGCAGGAAACAGCAGGTGGTGGATACCCGTCACCTCTGTAATACACTTTCCACATTTTCAGTCACAGCCAAGCAGATGTTGTCTCTGGTGCAGAGAAATTAACAACAAGTAGCTCACAGCATAATTTGACACACATACATATAATTCTTTGATCTTCAGTTGTTCTTTATCCTTGATCTGCTGTTCATTTATTTAAATAGAATATATCCTGGCTCTCGGTCTCAGTGCATGTTGCTAATGACTCTTTTCTTTTTTCTTTTTGCTTTTAATCTCAGATTTGATGAGTTGCCCTGTCAGAACCTCCACAAGTATCCCTTCTCTCTGTCATCTATTTATTACTGTATATCTTTTATTTTATTTGTTTGAGCCTATGAATATGAATGGCCCAGAGACAGGTCTTACTCATTCTCACCACCTCTTACCAAAAACTAGAATTTGGAAAACAGTAGCTTCCCCTAAAACTTGTTAGTTAAAACCAGAACAGAATGCTCAGTAAGTGCTTATCATTTGATTGATCAGCACTCTCAATGATCCTGTGGTAATTATTGAAAGAAAATAACCCTCTCTCATAATATACATGCCTATAATTTTTTTTTAAAAATTGTATTCATCAATTATTTATAGTGTGCCTTTGCATATGTCACCTAGTGTATGTTTTATAAAGTGGTTTTAGTCTTTCCATACTTAGAATTCAATCTCCAGCAGACTAAACATAACATGGAATTTTTCGTTTGCTTTACCAAACACAAAATTAGTATATACTTTTTCAGACAAAATCATTTCTAAAATCATGTGAAATTCTAATCATTTTGAGTTCAAAATGTAGCACCAATTCCCTTGGGCAAAAACAAATAGAAGTGTCTTGGGACAAATGTTTTCAGATTCACAAGAAACAGTGCAATTGCCTCTGAATATCCGTAAGAGCTGTGGTTCATACAAGGTCAGCTGAATTTCAAAGCTAAGATACATTGAAGAACAGAGAGCAAAATGTTCTATTCTTTTGTTTTGGCAAAGTAGCTATTAGTAAGAACAATATTCTTGTTATTTTTAACTAGCTGAGCTGATCTAATGCTAAATTCCCAATGATATGTATGTATTCAGAAAAACTTGGTATTCCGGTGGTTATGATATTATTAGTTATAGACAGTGATAACTGGTTGTATTTGTAAAATTATTCATGCAGAAAAACAGTGGCAATTCTTTGCATGGTTAAAATAGGTTGGAGTAATGTTTAAAGAAGAAATTACCTGACACTTAGATCTGTGGTTCTGTTCTAATTAGTGCCCCAGTTTCCTCAATTCCATTTGCTCTTTAAGGTAAAGCTACTTTTTTTTTTTTTTTTTTTTTTTTTTTTTTTTTTTTTTTTTTTTTTTTTGACCCAGCCAAGGATGTGGCTCTTGGTGCATTCTCACCTTGTGGAGGTGCCAGCTCAAGGTGCCCTAGCTGTTGTGTTTTCTCTCTCCAATCTCTTTGGAAATTTTTTGAAACATGTTTAATTTCCTTTGTAACTTGTAGATGAAAAGGATACTTCTAACCCATTTTTAAAACAATTGGCTGGTGTGTAGCATAGGAGAATATATTGTTCAATAGCATATACTTATCACAATAAATTCCCATCATGCCTGGCTATTTGAAGTCTGAATTTTAATGACAATTTTACAAAATGAATTAAATTTTTTGTAGTGTTTTTGTTTTTCCTCCATACTCCCTTTTGTTATGTAATGAACTGATACAGTATAATAGTTTATAAAAAGAAAGAGTTGCTATTTTATGCTTTTTCGTAGATGGATAGAAAGTTCTATTTTTTGCTGATAAGATCATCTGAACCACGACAGCACTCTAAATGTTCACACATCTGGTAATTAAATAGTGACAGATGGAAGTCCTTTCTCCTTGTATGACCTCCTTTTAATATTAGCTCAGTCATGCTAGTTCATTCTGTGACTTGATTTATAAAGCAGCAAAAGATGCATGTTTCGAGCATATCTTCTGTTCTGATTTGTAGTATACTGTTTGCCTGATGAAGACATAGTTTACTCTTATTTACTCCTACCCACTCCACTTCAGGTTACCTGTCTACCACTCTACTGTATATTCACCTATATCTAGACATTTGCTAATGAGGTCTTTTGATACATCTCATGGTTAGTTGTGCCTTGATATCTCCTCTGGTCCAATCACCTGTTTGATTCTCTTGGGCTTCCTGGTTTGATTTCTAGGTTTGTTTTCTCAGGTCTTTGCATCCACAGCTGTTTCCTGCACCTTTTGCCTCTCTCTGTGATGCGTATCTATGCCCATACAATCCTCTGGATGCTTCTTGGTCTCAAATATTCAGATTTGCATCTTAGACTGGTCTTATACTTTCAAATCCACACACACTCTTGCTCTCAGTATTCCTACTGTTGTGGCACACAGTGATTTCAAACTGAGCACAATAATGTGACATTGTTTTTATCTCTTCAAACAAGCTTCTTAGTTTGGGACATGATGACAGATTCATAGTCATATCATAATTTACATGCATGTGATTTGCTTCCTCCTGCCCCTTCTCCCTGGTTTTGTCAGGTTTCCTGTACATGCTAGCATCACTCATTCTTCTGCTTCCTCTCTGTGTCTGATTTGCAACCTTGGATTTACTCCTCAATATCCATACCACTTTTCTATTTGTAATAAAACACCACAAAGAAACTTATAGGTAACAGAGTTTATTTGACTTTTTGTTTCCAGGGAGCTACATTTTGTAATGGCTGAATGAAGGCATGGAGGCAGCAATCTTGGAGCTCACATCTAGAATTACAAACAGAACAATGAGATTGAATTTAAAATGGTTTGAGTCTCTAAACTCTAAAAACCTTCGTCCAGATACATACCTTCTTCAGCAAGGCCTCACTTCTTATGCCTCCCTAAACCATGTGGACTAATTATGTAAATGTTGTAGACTATGGGAGGCATATCATTAAAACTACCACAGTTACATTTATTAACCAATTTGTCTGTATAGCCATTCCCTTGTTTCAAGGTTTCTAGTCCCTGACATGATTCTCTCTCATTGAGTGGGCCCTAACTCCAATTTGCCAGTCACTGGTTAGCACTAACATGTGAAAGCCATTTATTTCAACTTTTCAGATGTCTCTCCATACTTGCTATTGTGGTGGTTCATAGGTGCCACATCTGAATAGGACTATTAAGTGTTTTTCATATAGTATTTAATGGAACTATGAAAGCTAGACTTTAAGAAGAAGACTGTGTTTCTATAATACAAATTATAATTGGACTTGAGAAGAGATTTTCCCTCACTCATGACAAGTAGATGCACACAACTATGATAACTTTTATGTTAGTGCAAGAGATCTAAACTGGGGTTCATTAATCTACTGAGCCCTCTCTCTAGTCCTGCAAAAGTGTTTTCTTACCTTAAAAATAAATTGCAGCCATTTATACGACTAACATGCTTAAAGATATTTGGATCTCTTTCCCTTGGGAGATCAAAATGTTCTGTTCTGTTATAAAATATGTTGACTGCTTAACATAGGTTTTTCTGTACAAAAAGAGTGCCCCTTAAGCCTCTACCCTCAGGACAGGACAAGCTGCTGTGATTTTAGAATCTAGCTTAGAAATTCCCATGTCAACCATCATGCTTTCAGCTGTACATCTTGATCCATGGTTTTCCTTACTCCCTTACTCCCGCATATATTTGTTACACTTCCATCAGTTGCATTTTCTCTTACCAATGAGTTTACTCCCTCCCCAACTCAGTGAAAAGCACTCTGTCAGCCATGTTCCTTCTAGAACGCTGGAGCTGGAAGTGGTACTAGCAACAATTGCCAGTATTTTTAAACTGAGTTTTCTTTTCTTTAAGGTGTATATTCTTATAATTTTCATTTTCCTTCTTTTTTCAGTTCTCTTATTTTTTCCAGCACTATGTTTTATAAATAGCACTTTGGTAGATGACTGTAAGCTTCCAGACTTGGGAAAAACCATTAAATACTGATTCATATCTTGGATATAAAATCCTTATTCCCGAATCTCCTACAGCTGTGGAGATAAGGCAACAATGCTGATAATAAGGTCTGATAATCAGACACATGTTTTGTCTGAGTGAGACAGTGGGGTACGCACCTATTCACTATCAGGTACCTTACTTTAAAATTATAAACTTTGACATTCTTTCATCATTTTTTACTTTTTGTGAGAAAAAAACCTGAGTTTTTCTTATATAATATATCCTGATTACAATTTTTTCTCCCCATAAGCCTCTCCATTCCTTCCCACCTCTTCCTATCATCTGCATTCACTCCTTTTCTGCCTCTCATTAAAAAACAAAGGCATCTGGGGAATTAGTATAAGATAACACAGAACCAACTCATTGTGATTGGATAAAACAGACAGAAGGAAAAGAGCCCAAGAGAAGACACAAGAAACGGAGACCCACTCATTTGCACACTCAGGAATCCTATAACATCACTAAAATGGAAACCATAAAATATATGTTAAGGGCCTGGTGTAGCCCTGTGCAGGCACTGTGCATACACCTTCAGTCTCTGCAAGCTTATTTGTCCTTTGATCTTATTGATTTAGAGGGATTTTTTTTTTTTTTTTTTTTGCCTTTAAGAGTAAGATAAAAACAGGGATTTGTCAATCTGGCTTTGAGATCTCTGAATATTAAATGCCAATTGATTCTCACTACATTATTTATTACTCTTTTGTTCACAGTGTTTTAGTTTTGTGTAACTTCCTTTGAAACA
>NC_034611.1:9532268-9537360 GCF_900095145.1 Mus pahari | reverse complement strand
AAATTTTGTCTCTGTACCTATAACCTTTCATGAGAGTTATGTTCCTTATTCTAAGGAGGAATGAAGTATCCACAAATGGTCATCCTTCTTGATTTTCTTTCTGTTTTCCTTAATGTGNCTTGGATATTCCAAGTTTCGAAACAGCTAATTTTAAATGGTGTATTCTGAAGCTAATTAAATTTTCCAAATGACTCAAAATATCACTAACTTAATTTCTTTGACCTTTTATGATTTGCCCAATTTATTTTAAAAGTTCTTTTAAATTTAACTCTTTATACAAGGTATAACTTCTTATAAATGCTTGTAAACTCATTTTTTAGGAAATTAAAACTGTAAAACTGTAGGAGATAGAACAAGTCTTAACTTGCTTACATTGTGTGTGTGTGTATGTATGTAGGGTTCATGGTGTTCCTTGTCCACTAGGTGGGATGTGGGAGTTGCACTATGCTTAGCCCACTCTGGTGCCAGTTGGGTACCAGGCTATGGGAAGCTGAGGGTCACCACTCCAGGGCTGGAGGAGTACTGCTTGAGGTCCTGGGCACTACTGGAACTGCCTCGGTCGTCCCAGGCCTGCATGGGGGTCAAAGCCATTTGATTCTCAGGCTCTTGAGCATTCCACAGGGTCACTGAGGTTTCCAGCTTGTGCTCGACTAGAAACAAGGCTGTCTTTCACAGTCCCAAAGAAGTATGTGTATGGGATTATGCATGCCACAGTGCATTAGTAGAAATCAGATAAAACTTTCATAACTTAATTCTGTGGGTTCTGAGAATGGAAATTTGGTGTGCTGCTTGACAGCATGTGTCTTTACCCACTGAGCCACCTCACTGGCCTTGGAGTAACAATGCAAAAATTCTGGACAGGACATAAAGTGTGGCTAAGCTTTCTTTTGCTATTGTCTGAAATGGTTTCATCAAAGCGATTTCAGGTTTATCCATTTAAAGACCTACAAACACACCTGTGGTTATACAAATTAAATACGCCACTTATGTTACTGTGTAGCTCTCATGTACATGAAATCACTAGGAATGTAAGAAGTAGTAAGAAGACAACAGAACATGGGCTTTGGTTCTTTATTATAGTAATTTCTCTATGATATTATCTAGAGGAAATAGTCATGAAGATGAGGATATAAATGAAAATGTAGTTGGTAAAATTTGTGGATTAGAGATGTTTTACTCTTGTATAAGCAGCATAACGTCTTCTTCAGTTTAAATTGATAAAAAAAAAAAAGTTTACCACAGCATGGGAGACTTCAGTAATATTCATTACTCATAGTTCTAGAAGTTGCAAAGACCAGGTCCAAGGTATGGTCAGATCTGGATACTAGTGTGAGTCACTTCCTGGTTTGCAAATATATGTTTTCTTCTCTGTAGTCACATGATAGAACTGTTGTATACCTTTCTACTTGTGTAGACATTAATCTCACCACCAATGCCAGCCTTTTGATTGAATCTCATATTAATTATCTCTGAGAGGCTACATCTCCAAATATTGTAATATTTAAGTTAGGAGCTAGGACTTCATCAGGAAAATTGTGTGTGTGTGTGTGTGTGTGTGTGTGTGTGTGTGTGTGTGTGTGTTGGGGGGGTTGGTGGGGGGTGTTTATAAGATTTCACTTTACAACACACAAATAATCTGATTTTCATGAATACCTTGACAAAATTATGACTCATTACAATCATTTGTCATGGTTTCAGAATAGCCTTGTCAGATGTTGGAGAAGAATGCCATGGACATCAAAAAATTTCTGAGTATTGCAAGGTTCCTTTTTTCTCCTTTCTTAAAATAGATGAGACAAGTCAGAATAAAACATAGACCATTATAGCAGTAGATATTCTTTACTGAAGAATAATTAAAGCTTCCCATCATGGTGACTTTGTAACAGTACAAACAGAAATTTCTAATTTTATCCTATACTAAAAAACAAAACAAAACATTAGTCCTTTGAGAATTTCAAGCAAAATATTTTGATCATATTCACCTCCCCGACAACTCTTTTGTGATGCACATCTTCCATTCACTGCCTTTCCAACTTCATGTCCTTGAAAATTATTTTTTTTAAACCCATCAAGTACACTTTGCTGTCCATATACTCTTGTATGTGTGTCCTTCCACTGGAATGTGGTCACTAGGGGCTACAATCTTACAAATAAAACAAACCAAACCTGACTTACCCTCACTCCGAAACTATCAGTTGAAGATGGTCCTGAGCTTGGGGTGGAATTTTGAATCTAGTTCTTCTATCTCTGTGGGGCTACCTGATCTGGCTGGAGCTCATATAGCTCCTGTGCATGCCATTACAACCACTGTGAGTTCATAATTGTGTATTTGCTCTGCTGTTTTCAGAAGTGTCAACTTTTGCAGACCTACGCAGAACTGTCTGGGAGACAGGGGATCTGAGGACCAGAAATGTCTAATACTACAGACAGTCTTACTTCAGTTTTAGTATGCTTTTATCCATGAATATAAACAAAGAAAGCAATAATCAAACGAAAGTTGTCTGAGTTCAGAACAAGCTGATCAGAAAAACCTGGAAATAAACACTAGTAAGCACATACTAAATATTGACAGTGCAGTCCTTTCCCCAGAACTTCTTAGAACAGACCAATGTAATCACAATTGCCTGAAACATACTATATATTACATCTGGAAAATCATGAAAAGTAAGAGAGAATTACACATTTGGATTTAAAGCGCACTAAAGATAGCACTCAGCAAATCCTTTCACCACATTGGCCTCTACAGAATATACATGTCTTAAAAATGTAATGTCAATGTTAAACAAAGGAGCACAAAATAATACCTAAGAACAATCCAGGAAGCAAAATGTACTTGAGATAATAAGGTTTTCTGGCTCTTTTTCCTATAACCTCCCTCACAGTATCCCAAGGTATTATTCACCATGGATTGTTCTTTTGACTGTGTTCTTACAAGGAAACAGTTTTCTTATAGTTAGCTTCTGCTTCTAGCTGCTGCATCCCTTTTCACACTGATCCATAATACTTGAGAAGTAGGGGTAGATATAGATAGCCCCTTTAGGGCTGAGCATCTGGAGTCTCTTACTCCTTGCACCTTCACCAATTGTAGGTCTCTGTGTTACTCACCATCTAAAACAAGTAGATGCTTCTATGATCAGAATTGATAGAACCATTCAACTATGGGTACAGGCAATAAGACATTAGGTATTCATTGATTGCTATGCAAATTTAGCATAATGATAGGAGTAGATTTTCCCTAGGGGTTGTAGTATATCTAATCACAGGTTCTTGGCCGGTAATGTGCTTCAATTTGTGTGGTACAACTTAAATTTAATCAGAAAATGTCTGATGACTTTCATGACATTTATGCCACTATTGCACTAGTGGGCAAGTCTTGCCAGGCCAGTTATCACTGTAGCTGGCAGGGTTCACAGCTTAGTCATATCGTGACTATTCTTCTTGTCCAGTAGAATGGATGGCACATTACAGCATTATGAAAGTTAAACAGTAGAGATGAATTTTTCAAGAATTGCCAGCTTGATTTCTAAATATTCTATGGCTCGAGTGTGTGCTATCTTCAGTAATAGACTTTCTCTCTCAAGTTATGGAATGTAACCAATAGCATTGGTTATAATCTAAAATGCTTGGTGGTCTATGTCTATGACCACAAAACTCCAAAAAAGGTAATCCACTCTTGACATTTAATGCTGGGGATTTTATTTATTAGCATCTGGTGTCTTGTTGGGTCATTATTGCCCAACTATTATGTAACTATTTTAAACAGAGAGGAAGAGAGAAAGGGAGAGAGACTCGTAAAGTGTTCTTATATGACTTTTTTTTGAAGTTTAGATCTGTTAAGACCTATAGCCTGTTTCTTGATTGAGTTGTTTTCTTGATGCTTTTGTTTTTGTTTGTTTGTTTATCTCTTTTTATACTTTAGATACTAACCCACTATTAGATAAATTACTGATAATGATTTTTTTTACTATTTTGTCATATTCTTCTTCACTCAAATGATGACACTTTCAATGTACAGAACCTTTTCTTGACTTCATGAGGTCCCATTTATTCATTTCTGGTCTTAATATTTGTACTTTTGGAGTCATAGTCAGGGTTTTGGGTTTTACGTTGAGGTCTTTATGGAGTTTTATGGGCAGGGTGAGAGGTAAATATCTACTGTCATTCTTCCATTCATAGCTTATCCAGTTTAAACAGCATAATTTGTTGAAGATTTTCTCGTTTTTCCAATATGTATTGTTGGCTTCTGTGTATAAATCAGGTGACTACAGAACTATTAACTTACATGTGGGTCCTCAGTTATAGTTATTGAAGAGTGTATTTGCTTTTATGCATGTTCCATGATACCTTTATTCCTATATATTCTTATCGTTTGAAATCTAAGCAAGTGTTACTTCCATCAATATTTTTTATTCAAGATTGTTTTGACTTTCCTGAATCTTTTGAATTTCTAACTAAAGTTTATGATTTTTTTTTCAATTTCTTTAAATAACTGCATTGGAATTTCGATGGTGATTGTATTGAATCTGCTTTAGGTAAAATAAGCATTTTCTTAATATTAATTTTTCAATCCAATAGCAATCTTTCTATTTTCTGATGTGTCCTTCAATTTCTTTTCTTTTCTTTTCTTTTCTTTTCTTTTCTTTTCTTTTCTTTTCTTTTCTTTTCTTTTTTTTTCCTTATTTTTCTTTTTGGTGCCTTAAAAGTTCTCTTTGTACACGTATTTTACTTCCGTAGTTATATTTATTAAAATGTACTTTTTCCTGAGGCTAATGTAAATGACATTATTTTCTTGATTTCTCTCTAGGTGAGTTTGTCATTTGCATTCAGAAAGGCCACCAGTTTTTTTTATACTAATTTTGTTTCCAGCTTTTTATCATCTGTAAGAGTTTTCCAGAGGATTTTTTTATATTAGGTTTATTTCAAAATACCTCTTTCTTTCTTTCTTTCTTTCTTTCTTTCTTTCTTTCTTTCTTTCTTTCTTTCTTTCTTTCTTTCACTCTTTCTTTCTTTTTCTTTCTTCTTTTTTACTTATTTTATTTTATTAGATGTTTTCTCTCTTTACATTTCAAATGCTATCCCAAAAGTTCCCTAT
>NC_034611.1:9513597-9532257 GCF_900095145.1 Mus pahari | reverse complement strand
TTTCTGATTTTGTTAATTAGAATACTGTCCCTGTGCCCTCTAGTTATACTGGCTAAGGGTTTATCTATCTTTTTGATTTTCTCAAAGAACCAGCTCCTGGTTTGGTTGATTCTTTGAATAGTTCTTTTTGTTTCCACTTGGTTGAATTTAGGCCTAAATTTGATTATTTCCTGTCTTCTACTCCTCTTTGGTGAATTCGCTTCCCTTAGTTCTAGGTCTTCTAGGTGTTCTGTCAGGTTGCTAGTATATGCTCTCTCTAGTTTCTTTTTGGAGGCACTTAGGGCTATGAGTTTTCCTCTTAGTACTGCCTTCATTGTATCCCATAAGTTTGGGTATCTTGTGGCTTCATTTCCATTAAACTCAAAAAAGTCTTTAATTTCTTTCTTTATTTCTTCCTTGACCAAGTTATCATTGAGAAGAGTGTTGTTCAGTTTCCACGTGAGTATTGTCTTTCTATTGTTTATGCTGTTATTGAAGATCAGCCTTAGTCTGTGGTGATTTGATAGGATGTATGGGACAATTTCAATATCTTTGTATCTGTGGAGGCCTGTTTTGTGACCAATTATATGGTCAATTTTGGAAGAGCAACCATGTGGGCCTGAGAAGAAGGTATACCCTTTTATTTTAGGATAAAATGTTCTGAAGATATTTATTAAATCCATGTTTCCTAACTTCTGTTAGTGTCCTTGTGTCTCTGTTTTGTTTTCCAGAGAAATCTTTATGGGACAATTTTCAATATTTTTCTTATTCATGATGTTTTTTTCCTTTTCTTTCTTTTTCTCCCCTCTCTCTCTCTCTCTCTCTCTCTCTCTCTCTCTCTCTCTCTCTCTCTCTCTCTTCATGATGTTTATTGACAACTGTTTGGTTGTAAAACACAAAACAGCACTTCAACCACAAAAATAGTGGTTAAACAAAGTACACAGTAAAGAAAAACATCTCATTTCCCTAAGCTGGATCAAAAACAAACAGCAAGGTGGGAAAGGGGATTGTGGTGATAATCTTTATATTTTAAGACAGACATATCTTATATGGTATATCTTTCTACCTAGTGTATCTCATTGTTTTCATCTACATACATCATTGCATTATAGTTTAAGACTCTTGATAAAAATGAGATATCTATTACATTGTCCAGTGTGAAACATGTAATGAACTCAGTGGGCTTCCTTTCTATTTTTGTACCTTTAAACAGCAGTGTTTAGTCACATTCACACCAGATACACCAGAAAACTCAGTCATTTGCAAAGAAATGCTAGATCACCATGCACAGCCATTCTTTGTCGCTCATGGGGGTTGTTCTTTGAGATGGTTCTAGTGACTTGTAGTGACATCTCAGGTTTTCCAAGTCTATAAACCCTTCCAGGCCTTACAGAATTAAAGGCCGAGCAGAAAATGTTGGCCTTAGGAAGTCTGATAATAGGAAAACTCATGTTCTCAACACCATCTTAATTACACAGCTTAAAAGGATTTCAAAAATCACAAATATACATTTTGTGTTCCATACACTAAACATGTAGAGGAAGTTGCATTAGGCCTCAATGGGCAAGTGCCATCAGGCCTCCTAAAGGAAGTACTTGTGCCAGTCCTTCAAACCTGCTTAGGCTTCCATTTTGGAAACCAATGACTATATAAATGCGAAGAAAAATCCAACTGGCAGAAATCTCAATAGAGCTCCCTTCCTTCCTATTTTTGGCATTTTACCAAATGCTGATTATGAATCAGAATCCACTTTCTATCCGTCTAGCAACAAACATTTCCCATCAAAGAAACCAGCAAGTTTCTGATTTTGACCATCCTGGAATAGGAAAAATCAGATTTATATTCCGCTGGAAAAGATAGGAAAGAACATTCTGTGTTACACAGGGAGAGCTGCATGTGGTATTGTTTTTTTCTGTGTTTTTTCCTTTAAATTGTTTTATTTAATCATGTTGCATCCTAATTGCTATCTCCCTCCTGGTCTTCCTCTCCTATAATTCCTTCCCCAATCCTGAGACAGAGGAGATGCCCAGATGGCCATGAAAATGAATGGAAATCTGCAACTGTCAGGAGTGGGTATGTGTGTATGTGTGGCATCTTGAGGACATGACAGAGACCTGGTATAGGGAGGTTCTCAAGGTCCAATGTGGGTAACCTTAGCTGAGAACCATAGCAGTGGGGATATGCAACCTGAAGAAGACACCTCTTATAGCCAAGCAGGAAACCAAGTGGAACCTTAGGGACATCAACCTGTTGGGAACAAAAAAAGGTGGGGGAGCCCTGGGGAAAAGTGGGGAAGGAAAAGGGGCTTAATGTCTGGCCAGAGTTCCTGTGCTTTGGGCAGGCAGACACAGGCAGAGCTGCTGGATGCTTTTCCACATGGCCCCGGGTAAGCATGCCTGACCCACATGGCAGGTGTGGAAAAGGGGCAGCCCCCAACTGGGGACCCCAAGGCTACACCCTGCGCCCGGGGTTACAGGAAAGAGGAAAGTGGGAAGGAGTTCCCAACACCGACCAGAGTGTGCAGCAGGTCTTAATGGAGCAGAGACTCTCTATGGTTTAAGAGCTTTATTATAGAAATGCAGGGGGAAAGAGAGAAAGGAGAGAGCGAGAGCGAGAACGAGCGAGCGAGCGAGAGAGAGAGAGAGAGAGAGAGAGAGAGAGAGAGAGAGAGAGAGAAGGCTAGAGAGAATGTAAGAGGGAGAGAGGAGAGGAGAAGACAAAGAAAAAGGAGAGAGGAAAGAAGACAAAGAGGGGAGAGAGGGGTAAGAGAGAGGGGTAAGAGGGAGACAAGAGAGTGGGAAGCAAGAGAGAGAGGTGGGGCTGAACAGCCCTTTTAATGGTCTTCACTGTTGCTAGGTAACTGGGGAGGAGTTTAGTCTGAAGATCAGAAGCTTGAGCTATTGCTTGCATGACTACTGACCTTGGTTCTCTTGTGGAGGCTGTGGGAGGTGATACCCTAGGCACGGGCCAGAGTTCCAGGAGCATGAGGGAATGCCTACCATGTCATGTAGGTGAATTATGACCATCAGGGTTCAGACAATAGCTCGACTGGAGACCAGCCTGCAATTCCCCACATCAACCCACCCACAAAACTTTCAACCCAAAATTTATCCTGACTAAAAAATATGCAGGGATGGGGGATGGGACAGAGACTGTTGGAATGGCCAAGCAATAACCAACCCAACTGCAGACTCATACCATGGGCAAACACCAATCCCTGACACTACATGATACTCTGTAATATGTACAGACAGGAGTCTAGCATGACTGTCCTCTGAAAGGCTCCACCTAGAAGCTGACTCAGATGGATGCAGACACTCAGCCAAACGTTGAATGGAGCTTGGTAACTTTATGAATGAGTTGGGGGGGGGATTGAGGAACCCAAAAGGGATAGAAACTATAGCAAGACCAAGAGAGTTAACTAACCTGGACCTTTGGGTGTTCTGAGATGTTGAAACCCTCCCCCCCAAAATATGGGCTAGATCTAGACCCCCTGCACTTACATATCAGATGTGTAGCTTGCTCTTTATGTGAGCCCTGAACAATTAGAATTGAGGCTATCCCTAAAGCTGTTGCCTGCCTGCAGAATATGTACTTCTAGCCTGGCTGACTTTTTGGCTTCAATGGGAGACAATGCACTTAGCTCTGCAGAGACTTGATATGTCATGGTGTGGGGGAGGGGGATGGCAGATACACAGAAAGGGGAAAAAGGATCCATCCTTTTCACTATTTTTAATTTGTTCCCAATAAGAGCTTAAAAGGAAACTTTTACAATGTCTGCAAATGATCACTTCTGGGATCTTGAACTCACTTGAGTGACGGCAAGCTTGACTTCTGGATGCAATATTACCTCTATAGAAGGAATTGTAATGATACCTTGTGGGAAGCCATCCTCACAATCGCCATGGCAAGATGGCGCTGGCATCCTGTGTTCTAACTGGTAAACAAGCGGTCTGCGCATGTGCCGGGTAAATTTCCATCCCTTGTGCCCTGCCTGTCCCGTGGTGTCATCTGGGCCGATAGTGAGCAGCCAACCAGGGAGCTACATGTCCTAGGTGGAGAACATTTCCTATATAAGGNAGAGGGTTTTTCACCTCGGGGTCTCCGCTTTCGAGTAGCTTATGCATTGCCTCTCGAGATGCATTAAAGCTTTACTGCAGAAGGATCCTAACGATGTGTCACGTCGTTCTTGCTGGCAAGATGGTAGCGCTTCGCAATACCTACATCATAAGTCTGTGACTCCTGATGGAAGCTAATACTATTGTCACTGTTGAAACCATGATAAGTTCAGCTTCCCGACTTGACAGTCTTGGCCTTTAGCCTAGACTTGGGGTTTTTATTCCTTTGATTAATCCTGTTTTAGTTGCTAACCAGGTAGAGACTTCTTTTTCTTTAAAAGACACTTTTTTGTGTGTGTCTTTTAGTGTGATTGATTACTAACATCTCCCAGACATGTCCTGAATCCTTTGCCAACTAAGTGACACAGATTATTTTGTGTGTTATATTAACATCAACATCCTTTATAATAGAAAAGAACTCATTCTGTGAGTCTGTGATAGAAGCTGACTCAGCATTTTATGTGCATATGTAGCACCAGTTCTAGTTGCTATTCACAGAAAGTCATACTGATCTTTTATTTCCACAGATAACCTGAAGTAAAAATGAACCTCACTGAACAAAAGCTGTGTTTGAGGAGTGTATCATGGCAAGAGTAGCTACTCCTGCATTCACTGCTGCTTACTCTGTGGTTCAACATTGCCCAGAGGTTCCTTGTGAAGACTGGAAACAAATGACTGCCCTGGTGCTGTCACTTCCCAGGTGGTAGAATGGGCAGTCACCTTCACCAATGGTTTTAACTGTCTAGTCACAGTTTTGCAAAATGGACATTGACAGAAAAATACTCATTTCTAAAACAAAATAACAGTAACAAAAGCTAGAGAGTAGGGCAAAGTATATGGCATGGGAGAAGTTTTCAGAGCCTGGATAGTAAAAAGTGAAAGAGTATAGTTCCCAAAAGAAGGGGCATGTAAGGTAATCTCAGGGGTTGCCTTCTGCAATTTTCGGTATTTATGATAACAACACCTCACTTCTCCATATAATAGTCTGTCTTTTGACTTTTGAATTTGTCAGTGCCATACAATCTTCTCTTCCATTTTGTTACTGCCTATTTGAATGTAGAAATTGCAAAACATTGTTAAGATAAATAGCATGGTCTTAGAAGCTTAACATGGTCTCAAGAGGACCTTATCTCTGAATACATTAGTAAAAACATCATGTAGGCTTGATTGGTTTTCTATTTGAAATGTCTGTCCTCAGAAGAGGAGATTGTGTGTGAGTTTTGTTGTTTTCCCTATGATAAGGGATCCATTGAACTTAGCTTACTTCTTTCACTGAGAGCCGACATTTAATTGAGATTTATGAATCCTTTTCTCAAAAAAGATTAGTTATCATTTTCATGTTATTTTCTTTATTGCTTCTATTTCCATTTTTTAATCCTGGATGGTTTGTTCAATTCCTTCACCTGTTTTGTTGTGTTTTCCTATAATTTTTAAAGGGATTTTTGCATTTCCTCTTAAAAGACTTCTGCCTATTTAAACTGTGTTCTACTGTATTTCTTTAAGGGAATTATTTATGTCTTCTTAAAGTCCTCTAGTATCACCTTGAGAAATGATTTTAAATCCCAATCTTGTGTTTGGGTATCTAGGGCTTGCTGAGGTGTGATGGGTTCTGATGATGCCAATTAACCTTGGTTTCTGTTGCTTATGTTCTTGCCCTTGCCTCTCAGCATCTCTTTATCTGTGGTGTTAGCTGGCTTTGCTGTCTCTGACTGTGGCTTTTCCCTCCTGCAAGCCTCCATGTCAACACTCCTGGGATACCAGTACTATCTGGGAAGAATTTGGAGATAGATAGCTGTGGCACAGGGTTAGCTCTGGGAGCAAACAGAAACTGGAAGGAACCTGTTCCCAGCTGCTCAGATGTTCCTGTGCCCTGGATGCTCCTGGCCGCCCCTCTTGGGCCAGAATTTGAGCAGAAGTGGAGATCTTACCTGTTCTCTTAGGTGTGTCAGCACCCCTGGGAGACCAGCTCTCTCCTGGATGGTCTTGGGTATAGAAAGCCGTAGCACAGGGTCACCTCAGGGGCTCAGGCAGAAACCAGTCATTTCTATTATTGAGTAGTTTTTAAGTCTAATTAGATAACTTTTGGTTTCTGCCAAAGTGTGTGTACCACTACTGCTCCCTTAGGGTTATGCCATGTTGGTCATTGACATGATTCATAAGTGTTTGTTTTAGTTAGGATTACTATTACCATGATGAAACTCCATGAGGAAAAGCAATTTGGGAGAAAAAAGGGTTTATTTGGCTTACACATTCCAAGTCTCAGGTGACTGTGGGAATCCAAAGCAGCAACTCAAACCAGGTAGGAACCTGGAGGCAGACACTGATGCAGAGGACATGAAGAAGTGTGGATTACTGGCTTGCTCCTCTTGTTTTGCTCACTCAGGAAAACCTAACCAGGGGTGGCACCATCTAAAATAGGCTGGGTTCTCATCTAATCTCTGGTTAAGAAAATGCTCTATTTGCCTGCCTACAGCCCAATTTTTGAAGGCTTATTTTCAACTGAGGTTTACTTCTTTCAGATGCCAACCTGTATCAAGTTGCCATAAAACTATTCTGCACAGTATTATAGCTAGGTAGGGTGTTTACATGCCTCCCTCCTTTAGAAGCTTGTTTGGTGCCTTCTGGTACTAAATAAAAGCCAGTCCTCAGGGATATCATATTCTTTGGGAATGGTAATATATATTCTGTGCTATTGTATGTTGAATGTGCATGATTTGATTTTGATTTTACGAGAGATTACCAATTGTCTCGAGTCTCAGAAAAGACTTGAATTTTGTAAGTGTTGAGACCGAAAGACTACGGGGATTTATGGAGTTGTACTAAATGGTTATTATTGTTGTTGTTGTTGTTGTTATTATTATTATTATTATTATTATTATTATTATTATTATTATTATTAATATGAGCCTATGGAGGCCAGGGATTAGAATGTGGTAGTTTAAATTGGAGGGACCACCACAGGTTCTTATGTTTTAATACTTGGTCTTGAAGGCACATGCCAGTGGGATGCAGTTGAGCCCTTCACTCCTCTATTTCTTGTTTGTTCATAGTGTTGGTTACTGGCTAGGGCTAGAGGACAATGTTGCCCATGTTGACACACCCACATGAACATCCTTGAACAACTTATTCTAAAGAGACTGAAGAGGTCGACTGTTGAGGAAAATACTGACCAGAGTAACTGGATCTCTTACACAATTTTTTTTCGTTAAAATTCAAACGACACCATCCATTTGAAATTTTTTTTGGCTTGTCTTTTAAAAATTAATCATAATAGAAAAGAACAGTTCTACTTTTAGAGATTTCACCTTCCAAAAATAAAAATGTACTTTCACACAAAGACTACTCCTAAAATAATTATAGCAATTCTATGCACAGTAATTGCTAACTGGCTACAGCCAAGCTTAGTCACCAACTGCTGAATGGACAAAGAGCTGGGACATGCTTATGTGGTGGGATAGTGTTCAGCAATCAATGGGAATGAAATTCAGACAGCTGCTACAGCATGGATGAGTTTCAAATACTTTTGCTTAACAAGAGGAGCCAGAAAAGCTGTTTTACATGCTGTTGGATCAGATTTGTGTAAACTACAGAGAAGACAAAATTATTGTAACAGAGGGCAGCTCTGTGGTATCCTGGGTTCAAAAGTGTGAATGTTGTATAAGCACTGTTTAAGACAATGAGAACATTGCATATTATCGTTACTTATAATGACATATATGGATACTCTGATCACAATGAATTTATACTTAAATACTGATAGGTTAACATTATGTATAAAATATACCACAATAAAACTGACTTAAACAAAGAAGGTTAAATATTTTATTATGATTTTTTGACATTTATATGAACTTACTGATATTTCACTTCTTATACTAGTTTACAGTATGCCTTAAAATCAGATACCACAAGGTCAGAAATACTTAGTTTTAATTTATTTAACATTTGTTTGAATTTCTATTATTGATTATATTATAAACATATTCAGAATAGATAGAATATAATGGGTTAATTATTTAAAACTAGGAACATTAGGCTGTTAAAAGATTTGGGTAAACCCATAGCATATTTTGTTGGGATACAGCCTTCTGTTTGTCTTAGTTACAGGTATCACCTTGTCTGGAAGCCAAAGGTCCTGGAAGGTAGAGTGCTATGGTCTTGAGGGGGCTACAATTTTTTTTTTGATGTTCTTTCCCAATCATAAGAAGAGCCTATTCTTAATCACAGTTCTAAAAATAATTTTGGTCTTATATTATTTAACCCTTATTTCAATGGCTATATGATAAGTTTGAGATTCATTTGATAAGAAAGTGGTGATTTAATATTCTCTATTGTTTATTCTAGGCAATATCTTACTCTGGGATATTTTAGGTCAGTTGGAAGCAACTTTTTAAATTCTTTCCAATCTTACATATGATTCTAACATTTTGGGACTCCCTTGACTAATCCCTATCAATAGCTGCCTGTTCTTCAACAGAAGTAGATGCCAATTTCAGGAGTGCTTTGTTATCCTTTAAAGCATTCCAAGGAACTTGGGGACTAAATTAAGATAAATGAGATGTCCTTGAATATTTGAAACATAATAGTGCAAATTATTCAGGACCTCATAATTCTATGTGGGTTTCCTACATAAGGTTGATTGAAGACAAATATAGTTGCTTTTGGAGGAGCTTTGTTGTAATAGTGGTAAAACCAAATACTATTATTTTTAAACTCATTTCATTGTTTATATTTGATACTGACAAGAGGATAAAATTGCATACATTTATGTTATGAGATGGTTACTATCATAAAGCAGAATAACATGTATCATTTCATGTAGGTACTTTTTGTGACAAGAGCAAGCTAATAACTACTTATTTAATAAAAATAAAACATATTAAAAAAATAAAGCATTCCAAAAATGAACCCACATACCTATGGTCACTTGATCTTTGAAAAAGGAGCTAAAACCATCCAGTGGAAAGAAGTCAACATCTTCAACAAATGGTGCTGGCTCAACAGGAAGTTAGCATGTAAAAGAATGAGAATTGATCCATTCCTATCTCCTTGTACAAAGCTCAAATCTAAGTGGATCAAAGAACTCCCCATAAAACCAGAGACACTGAAACTTATAGAGGAGAAAGTGGGAAAGAGCCTCAAAGATATGAGCACAGGGGAAAGATTCCTGAACAGAACACCAATGGCTTTTGCTGTAAGACCAAGAATCGACAAATGGGACCTCATAAAATTGCAAATCTTCTGTAAGGCAAAGGACACTGTCAATAAGACCAAAAGGCAACCAACAGATTGGGAAAAGATCTTTACCAATCCTAAATCCAATAGGGGGCTAATATCCAATATATATAAAGAACTCCTGTGAAAAGGCTTAACCCTGGAGATGCCAATAGGGGTGGAGCAGAGTCACCCTCTTATCTGTGGATTGTCGCTTACTCAGTGCTGGTGACTGGTTTGGATCAGATAATGTTGATGCCCTGGTCTAACTGTAAGCACTCTTCTGAAAATGGCTCCTCAGGAGACATGGATTTATAGTTCTGAATCTTTTGAGTTGATTTAATAAGCAGCTACTGCTACCAAGTGATTTGTATGAGTTTGCATTGAAAGGCCTTTCATGGCTTGTATTTAAAGATACCAGGTTAATGATAACTTGGCCCTAGACAGATGCTACACAACCTAGTAGCATGTAAGTATCTTCTAGGATTCACAGAGCTAGCCTGCTTATCAATATCACCAATGACAAGGATTTTAGGAGAAGAATGTCATTGGTGGCAGTTCTTAGTAAGATCAGGAGCTCTGATATGCAACTGGAGTTAGTAATTATTTTCCATATCTTACAGATTTTAAATCTCCTAGAAATGTTATCTGGGTCATACTGGAGTTTAAGTTTCCATTTCTGTCTATGGCCCTCTCAGAAGAACCATTCACATAATTTATTAGACCTATTCTTTCAGGTTTACCTTGATCTGGCATAAAAGCTGTGCCAGGTACCAGCCAAATAAGCACATACAATTTGGCAAAAATAGTGTTTACAAGCACATGAAAACTCATAGCTTCCTAACTGCATTCCTGAAATGTCACCCACCTACTTGGTGTGCTTTCCTTTGCCAGCTGAGACTCTGTGTGCTGACATCTCCTCCTCACATCCATGTATGGATCCTTGATATGATTGCATGAAAGCCAATAAGGGAACAGACTCATTCCATATTGTCCAGTGTTGTAGCAAATATTCAGATGTAAAATCAGTGTAGATTTTTCAAAGAAAAAAAATGTTAAAGAATGAATACATTCCTTTTTCATTCTTCTTGAAGAAAAGACTTTTGGCTTTTTGTCAACATTTTTTAGGCATCTCCACTTTTCTGTGTCATGGATTGTGTTTTTTATGCTATTTCCAAGCCTTCTTCCTTTGTGACTTCTGTTTGTTAGGGTTCTCTAGAGTCACAGAATTTATGGGATATCTCTCTATAACGAGGAAATTTATTGTGATGACTTACAGTATGTAGTCCAACTACCCCAACTATGGTCAGCTGTGAATAGAAAGTCCAAGGAACTAGTAGTTGCTCCATCCCACAAGAGTAGTAGATTCTAATAGATGTGCTGGCAAGTAAATACAATCAGGCAAAAAGAGCAAATTTTCTTTCTTCCAATGTCCTTATAAAGGTCTCTAGCAGAAGGTGTGGCACAGATTAAAGATGTTTTGTTTCAGGCTGACCTTGAACTCTGAGATCTCCTTGTTTTACTTAGTCTCTTGGGAATTCACAGCCACTATGCCTCAAGATCTCCATGCCAAGATCCGGAATCAGAATTTTGTGTCTTCCAGCCTCAAGACCAGGATCACAGGTGAGCCTTCTAATTCTGGATTGTGGTTCATTCCAGATATAGTCAAGTTGACGACCAGGAATAGCCATTACAATTCCCTCTACTTATTTATTCCCATTTTTATTTGTAACAAGCTCACATTTTTTCAGTATAAAATCATATTTTTGAGCCAGCATTCCATCAAGTCACTGATCTTTTTTTTTCTTTGTGTTTAGTTAGCATGTATTCTCTTTTAAATGATAAAGAACCCAAACTTGCTTATACAAAATCAGGTAATCAAATGTAGAAAGATACCACACAACAAGCCAACAACAATAAAGTATATGAAGATGACCTAGTTTAGGTCCATGCAGGCTCTGTGGTTGCTGCTTTAGTCTCTTTGAGTCCCTATGTGGCCTGCTACTGGCCTGCTCTTCTGGTGTCCTGAATCCCTGTTGACCCCATATTTCTTTCTTCACCTCTTCTGTGTAGTTCCTGGAGCACCTAGGAAAGAGATCTGACTGAGACCTCCAAGCTGGGCTCTTCTCCACCTAATGTTTGGCCATGGAACTTTCTTTCCTCTTAATGAGCACAAATTGAAACCATTTTACACAAATGTCTAAAAATTAAGTTTTATTATTTGAATTTGCTACACTTTACAAAAGTTTGCTATAGATTTTGCTCTGATAACTGAGGTCTTGGGGTGTGATCTGTACAAGGTGCAAAATGCAGATATTAGCTGACCTGATCAGAATCCCTTGACAAATCTTTCAGGGTGACTTTGCACATCCCCATCAGGGAGTCTGCAAACAAACTACATTTACTATGACAACTTGAGAATCCACCAGAGTGAAAATGCAGAAGATGGCTGAAAGAGTCAAGGCTGCCTAGTGTTACATAGTGACAATTGTCATGGAGACCCGTTCTGGTCCATTTACCACTGCCAGTGTGCTAGCTGTTAAACATTCTGTGAGCCCTTTTTTTTCTTAGTTTAGCTGCTATGCAGCAATGTTTTCCCCACAATTATTGTAGAATTAAACAGTTACATATACTGTGTACTTATATAAAATAATAGTAAGCACACTACCCAGACTATTAGATCCAGGCTTCTCTTGATTTCTAGATCCTATATTCTTAGCACTAAATTGAGTTTTGTGTGTGTTTAGAGATGAGTAGAGTTTCTTTTTTGTTAATGAGCACAGATGGAGAAATATTAGCAGAGTAGACTAGAAGCAACTTTTGTGTGTTTTAGAGTGTGAGACTAAAACACTAAATAGTTGTTCCTCCCCCTACCCTCCCCCTGCTCTGTCTCTATCTGTCTCTTTCTGTCTTTAACTTAGAGAGGGAATGGGGTAACATAAGGGAAGTTGGAGACAATGACTGTGGGGGTAGAACTGATGTAAATATTGTATCTCATGTATGACATTCCAAAATAAGCAACAACAATGACAACATCAAGAACAGTCCCGAAAGCCAAGGAAATGGCTAGAGTTGGGATGCTAAGCATGACTGATCTCACCCAGATGTGAGACTCACAGCTGTTCAGTTGCTGACAGAAACTGGAATGTTTGGAGACCTGCTCTCACTATGAGTTCTATCTCCGTACACAGGGCTGTAGTACATTTTGGAAAGCTCAGGCACAGAAATGGGATAAGAGCTGTAAGAGAGACATGGAGAACAGGACTGCATGCAGATCTTTGTAACTTTAGGTTTAATGCCCCAGAATATCGGTTTTATTTTGTTGATTATTCTATTTTGTGTGAGACAGGCTATCTATGTAGCCCAGGATAGCCTTCAACTCCTCCCCTTTCCCTATAGGTAATATTCAAAATATATTTCCTCCATTACCAAGGATGAAACCCAGGAACATACATATTCCAAGGAAGTACTTTACCATTGAATTCCACCTTTCAGCCCCATTTCTTTATGACTGAAGATTGAAAAATGTCTTTGTGCTTGAAATTACGCTGCCAACAAGATCTCGGATGGCATAGATACATTCTTTCCTATTTTTGAGCCCATGCAAAGGCTCTGTAGTATTACTGGCATTTTCTCTATGTCATCTTTATATGACTTAACTTCTACTTGCTCATGGGACTATGAGGCTTGAGCCATGCTTTGAAGGAGACCACAGAAAGCCTATATCTTGGTGCCTCTTGTCCCACTTTTCTACTAACCTGAAAGAGAATTTTGTTCTCTCTTTTCCCACTGTACATACCTGTTGCCTGGCCTAATATCTAACTCAGAACCATTCTTATTTCTGTTGAGATCATGTACTACTCATTGCTGTTATCCACAGCTGCTGAGGGCTAATAGACAATTATTTACTTCTTACAGAAAGCTAGACTCTCTAGTAGTCACTAGCCTTGGGTACATGTAACATCCTGACAAGCAAAGCTCTGAGGATGCCCACAGTGGTCTCAGTGCCTTCACTAGATGGCACAATGACTATGGACTTCTGGGTAAGCCTCTCCCTTGGACCTTTGCTAGAGTGCTGATACTTATTATGAGCTCAGTGGTTTTAGCAGATTTCATTCTATTGGTTCAGAAAGTCAGAGGTTGTTCTAAGCTTCAAAACCCAAGGCTATCTACCACTTTTCTTTTTTATTTTTTTTTGAGAAGGGATGTCTCTGTATAGCCTTGGCTGTCCTGGAACTCACTCTGTAGACCAGGCTGGCCTTGAATTCAGAAATCTGCCTGCCTCTGCCTTTCAAGTGCTGGAATTAAAGGCGTGCATCACCACTGCCCAGCTTACCAATTTCCTTATGTTTTTTGGATTAAAATTTATTGATGCATTAGTTCATTCATAAGTAAATTCACAGTACTGACTGAACTTTAAACCATGCTGGGTATATTCCAGGCATTGATAGTCAATCAGTCAATACTGAAGGAAACACGGGTATTGAGCTGTTTGTTTGTGAAAGTAGAAAATATCTATATACCTCAATGTGTGGAACAGCAGGAAAATATTTGTGGAGCTACACCATATTTCACAATGTGGGAGGATAATGTAGGCATCATATGACATGAAGAGGAGACTTCACAGAGCTCTGCGAAAACGAAGAGGGAGAAATGGGTACAGCAGTGTAAGCTTGTGTTGAGTGCAAAGGCCCTGAGGTAGAAACTCACTAGATGCATTATGTTTAGTAAACAAGGCAGAAACAGGTGAAGTAATATTATTGGGTCAGTGGTAACAATAAAGACTTCTGAGTCACAGTTTGCATTCCACATAGGCTGTGGCAGCTCTGTCCCCATTCTTTCCAAGGGGAGAAAGATAACAGAATCACTCGAGCTTCATTCAACCAACTCTTTAGTGAAAGAGGAAGAAGATTAGACAAAAGGAGAAATGGGAGATAGAGATTTCTCTATTAGGATGTATGGTAGTCGGAAACCAGACATGGTGTTTTGAAGAACTGCCATTTCAAGCTCAGGAACAAAGAGTGATGAGTGGACCTTGATATAAGTTTTACTCTCTGAGATCTAGTTAACATGAGTATGCAACATTTTTATTCTACAGCTCTTATATCAGGCATGTCTTATGGCAAGAGGCCACAGACACTGATACAATGTCCTACAATACAAATGACAGCCTTTCACAGGAGTGAACCAGCCCAGGCACTAGTAGTAGTTTGTCTAGAAGACATTACCATACAAAATATGGAAAGAAGCAGGTGTGACTAGAGGAGACACCAGGAATTCAGAGATGGTAAGACAGGAAGGAGCTGCTACAAGTTAACTGGAGGCACAGTGAGGCAACTGGTACACAATGCTAGACTCCAGGTTGACATTAAACTTGGACCTCCTTATTAAGGAGACACCATTGAATACAATCTAATTTCTAGGCAGGTAAGATTAGTGAGGGAGAAATGACACAACATGGAATCTCTGTCCCATAGGGACAGCTAAAAGGAGAAGAAAACAGAGGAACTACAGATGAATTGTGGGACACTCAGAAAGGTGTTACAGGCCAGAGATAACAAAAGCAATTAGAAAAAAGGAGAAGGTGCTAAGAGCATCTGCAGTGGACTTTGAAAGTAGGATCTGATGAAAGAGAAAATTATTGCTAGGAAGGGTGAACAGTTGCTTGCTGACCAGGTGAACAGCAATGTCATTCCTTGTAGTGTGAAATATTAAAAAAGCACCAATGCCCCAGCTAGCTGCTCTACCTTTCTCTCTGGAACCCAGCTGAGTCACTGCATGAAGGAAAATGCCACACAAACACAATCACTGGGTACAGCCACTAGCATCCTAATTTTTAAGCTATTCTAGTTACAAATTCTCCAGTAGCAGATCCTAGCAGATCTGCCACCTGAACTGGGGGCCTACACTACCTACATTTTGTCTCCATCATCTCCATCCACCAGCCAAGTCTCCTCTCCTTTCTCATCATCCCTTTCTGGCATGAAAGTCCTACCTACTTACACAGTGATTGATTTCTTGAAGTCTTTATTCATTAGGGGAAGGTTCACATGAAGTCACCTGAGTAAGTGAGTCACTCCTCATCCCAGGCAACCCCTCGTGGGGAAGCAGAATTAATATCAAAATATAAACAGCACCAGGGCTATCTGCAACAATTCCTGGTTAAGGGTCCCAGAGTCTGCTAGAGAAGATGACTGCTTCTGTCAGGCTTGATAAGAACCCACCTGTGTAGAGGTGTCTGGTGGTCAGCTAGAAATATAGATCTGACAAGGAAAGATGTGTCAGAAAATTATCAGCAACCATATTTGTGAAGAGCAGGGTACTTATGAGACCTTGGGGACCATTAGCATTGACATTTTCAAAGACAAATTAAGTAGCAAGTACCATTAACTATTGGAAAGAATGTAAAAAGTGGGGTGTTCTGATGTGTATGGAAATGCAGAGCTTAACAGACAGAAGAAGGAGTTCATACTTCACGACAGAAAGACATGAGGCAAAAGGAGCTGGATGGAGAAACATTTAGATATCCTTAGTGTAAAGTTTCCAGATGGTCAATTTTCTTAGTTATATGGTCATTTCTCTCCACATGCTCCCTGGATGTTTCTATAACTGAAGCAAACATATGTTTTATGAAATGTTGGACAGTGTTGAATTAGTAGGTTGAATAGCTTCTCACTAATAAATTAAACACCGCAAAATTTGGTTTCTTGGTGAACCTGGGAGACAGTTCAAGTCTGTTCTTTCTTACACTCTGATGCCCTTTCTATCCTACTGTTAACCCACAGTATGGTTCCAAGCAGCAAGCCCAGAACTTGAGGTCAATACAAACTCATTGGGAGAATTCAGAGAGCAGAGTATAGTGAAAGGAACTAGGTAACTATATTTTGGCAACTTATTTTTGTCAAAGAGCAAAGTTGCATTCATAGTAAAATTTATGGTAAAGAAATACCTAAGTTTCTAAGAACATTCTTTTGGTCTTTGGTGTGTTAATTTTGACTTGTGTTAGGCTGATCTTTATAGAAGGATCCTGATTTCCTGAATCTTAAAGGGTTTCTATTTAGAACATACTTGTGGATGATGAAGAGCTATGTTCCATTATGTCTAATCCATATTGCTGAGTGCATGCAATTTATAGGGAAAAGCATAAAACTTAGGAAGTGACAAAATGATATACAAGTGTCAATTACTGGGTGGGTGAATTTTTTGTTTTTTTGGGTTTTTGTTTTATTTTTATTTTTTGTTTTTTTTTTTCCAGTGCACTTTTCTGTATTATTTGAAGTTTTCTTAAGTGATACACAACTTTTAAAAAACAATCAGCTTTATCAAAGGTTAACTTACATAACATAAAACCCATATACTTAAAGCAATGTATATATATATATTCACAATGATTATGCCATTGAATCGATGACTGGTGAGACAGAATACAGAATTTATTTCATAGACATTTCCTGTATTTTCTTCTTGTGAAGAAATTGATAAATGGAGAGAAGGTTAAAAGCTGTCTTTGTTGTAAATAACATGTTTTAGGAGCTAAGAGCTGGTTTATTTTAGAGTTGTGCTTTTGAGTTCTTTTAGGAAGAAATACAGTCCACCAGAATGCATTTCAACAGGCAGGTATAAGCTGAGCATTCACAGCTCTGTCTGGTGCTTGTGTTCAGAGTGCTTGTGTTTTTGCTCTCAATTTGCTGTTAGATGGACAGAGTTTCATATTGTAGTACTGGGGTAGAAAACTCCCAACAGCACTTTCCTATAAAGTTTTCTCTATTATAGAAAGATATAGAATAAAATTTGATGATTATTTGAGTGGAAAACGAGGCACAAACAAAAAGTAAAAAAAGCATTTTTACTCATCTATCAAAAGTTACCTTTGAAAGCTAAGAATTCACAAAGAAAACTAATTGGAGTCATCTTTTTGAATTTATGGTACAACCAGGAGCAAACCATCATATCTATTTATATGCTAGCCTTAATTCCATATTGACTTCATGTTGGAAATTGTCACAATCTTTAAAAAAATCTCTAAAATAAATTACATTTTCAAAATTCATATTCTAATGACATTAACTTTTAGAAAAAGAGCCAAGCCATTGATCCAGTGGTCTGTACCATCCCAGCTAGATTAGGAAAAAAAATCTAAACTCTATAATCTCTCTTTCTGAAAAGATGAGGATTTTTACTGCTTTAATAATGCATAGTATTTGATGCATGCATATTACATGCCTTGCTTTTATCAGATTAAATTACAAGAAAATACTGCATTTCAGAAGAGTAAAATAAAGTTCATGTAAGGGAGAGTCTTTTCTAAAGTGTAATAATATGGTTATATTCAACACAAGGTTGCACATCAACTGCTGAGTTCCAGTTATGACCAGAAGTCATGAGAACTGAGAGGACACACCCCTGCCAGCAATAGTTTGTCTTGGTGGAGTCATACAACATTTGCATACACTTCATGGTAGCGAATGTCTATGCTACTTTAAACATTGAAAATGTATTATGCTTTTGGGCTTATGGACTTCAGATATGAAGCTTACCTGTTTTCCCTCATTGTTCTCTGTAAGCAACCTTATAGTTTCCTTTTTCAACAACAGTTCTATCTCTAATACAGCAGGGGATTGTTTTTGATGTTCTTCAATGAGTTGAAAATAAAACATCTTTCTTTAATCAACCTTGGGTTAATTAAAAGTTTGTGGTTGCTCAGGTCTTCTTCTTGGCCTGAGAGGCCTCATTTTACAGAATGGTGGAGGCAGAGCCAACCATCTTAACATCCGTAGGAAGGACACTTGGAGACATTTGACTTTTATGCCCACTCCAGTGAAGTCTGATTGATAGGCCTGAAAGCACTCACTAGGCAAAGAGTTTCAAGGAAACTATGCCTCCTGGAACCTTGGCATTTTCATAATCCATATACTCAAATCCTGTCTCTGTGTTAGTATGGTGTATGCTCTCTTTCAGTATTGTTTTATTATAAGTGCCTTTAAAGATTAAATTTTCACATAGGTGACCCTCCACCATTTTTCCAAGGTTCTAGAAAATCCTTGAAGCCAAGGAGCTTGGAATTCAGTAGGAATTCAGTGAGAAGTTTGCCTATTCAGTAACATTCAAATTTACTTCTAGTAGAAACTAATTAGGCATTAAAAAGAACAGAGCTAGAATAGTTCAGGACTAGTCTGCAGAGTGATTACTTAGAACAGTAGCAGAGTCTCACCCAAACAAGGGAATACACAATGGTCTATGGTGGGCATAACAATAGACTAGCATTACACCTGGCTCACTTCTTCTTCTTCTTTTTTTTAAAGATATTTTCATTATTTACATTTCAAATGCTATCCCTATACCTCCCCCC
>NC_034611.1:9505780-9512784 GCF_900095145.1 Mus pahari | reverse complement strand
TTGGAAGATCTTCTGGGTATATGCCCAGAAGAGGTATTGCTGGATCCTCCGGTAGTACTATGTCTAATTTTCTGAGGAACCTCCAGACTGATTTCCAGAGTGGTTGTACAAGCTTGCAATCCCACCAGCAATGGAGGAGTGTTCCTCTTTCTCTACCACCTCGCCAGCATCTGCTCTCACCTGAATTTTTGATCTTAGCCATTCTGATTGGAGTTAGATGGAACCTCAGGGTTGTTTTGATTTGCATTTCCCTGATGGTTAAGGATGTTGAACATTTTTCAGGTGTTTCTCAGCCATTCAGTATTACTCAGTTGAGAATTCTTTGTTTAGCTCTGTACCCCAATTTTTGATGGGGTTATTTGAATTTCTGGATATATTGGATATTAGTCCTCTATCAGATTTAGGATTGGTAAAAATCCTTTCCCAATCTGTTGGTGGCCTTTTTGTCTTGTTAATAGTGTCTTTTGCCTGGCTCCCTTCTTAGTGGTAAACAATACCAGCATGGTCCTGCCCTCTTTTGATGTATACATTCCTTCTGTTTTGTGTCACTGTAACTCAGCGGATGTGTCCCACCTAGCTTTTCTTGTTTTTTCTTCTGTATAAAAAGTTTGATGCTCGATTTCAAAAATTACAGTCAGAATCAACACATTCTCTTGTGTTGTATCTGTTTGTCATTCACCAACTCCTTGGTCCACTTGCCACCAGAGACCTGTTCCAGGTAAATAGGAGACCCACAGAAGGGGATAGTCTGTGGCATTTGACCACTGAAATAAATGTGAAAAACAGATGACCACTGAGATTCCTGGATGTCAGCTTCCATTTTTATGTGTGTGGTTAATGGAGCTTCAATGGGCTTTGGACTTTATGTAGCTTAACTTTTCCATTAAATTTTGTCTTGGGGTTAATACAACTATTTTTATCTATCAAAACTTACTAATTAACTAAGTTTCTCAAAATCATAAGACACAGAACAAAGTTAGTGCCCAGGTTTTTACATGGTAAGCAACTTGGCTGCACAGGCAACATCTTCAGGTTGTGAAAGCTGTTAGTCACCAATATCAAAACCACCTAGAAAAAAAGAAGAAAAGGCCAAACAGTGAAAGTGTAGTACCACTATCTGTCACTTGTAGCAATAGTTTGAAATGGATTTCTTACATAAACCTTAAGAGTTTTCAGTCCTTGTGAAAAATTCTTGTGACCATATTATAGAGCTATGTTTCATTTGTGCTGTATTTCTCCTACAGAGCAGAATGCCTTTCGTAAAGACACATTTTAACATCATCAGTGAAGCAGTGTTTCCTTATGATGAAACTTATTCACATGGAAGATTGTAAAGCATTCCATTGTGGAGCCCCAGCTTTAACACTCCCCGAAGCTGTTCGGAGCCTTAGCTTTAACACTCCCCAAAACCTGTTCCCCAGATCATTAGAAATGTGGCCAGTAAAGAGCTCTTTGTTCTCTAAGGCCAGCTGGGAGTCTTCTGTTCCTCCACCTGACAGCTAGCTAGGCAATTATCTCAGTTGCCCCAGCCAGGTGCCCATCTTCCCGTGCTTGGGACCAGGAATGTGCACCAAAAGATAGCTTATGACCCCTCTGACATAAATGAGCCATATGTCTGTTACCTTCCCATTCCCTGTGGAATGTTTACCAAGGACAGCTCTGCTGGAGAAAAGCTGTAACTCATCCCCACCCCATTCCTTTAAAAGCCCTCAATTGAAAAGGCTCAAGGTTGATCTTCTATGAGCTCATCCTCAACATGTTGATTTTTCCTTATTAAACCTCATGCATATTGCATCAAGAATGGTTTCTCTAGAATTATTGGGGCGTCGTCTCATCCTCGGACTGGAGCGAGAATATCCCCTGGAACCGGGGTCTTTCACCATCTCTGGATAAGGGAAACAAACCAGATAAAGTGCCTCCATTTCTAATGAAGAAACACCAGTAAATTAAGCAAAAAATTCCTCTACTGCATTCTGCATAAAGCTTTCTCTTCTCCTACCAGTTCTCCCTACCAATCCCTTCCCTGTTTAGCACTTCACTCACTGTCCATCCTGTTCTGTTCACTTTCTTCTCCTTAATGGGAAGTCCAAGAACTGTTTTTGCTTTTCTTCCTTCTCACCTGCATAGTCTTCTTTTCAAAGGGAGAAGAATCAAACTTTTTCAACACTGATATGTTCTTAAAGTTTAAATCTATTCCTTATTCCAAAATTTCTAATTTTATTTTTAAAGTTTCTTCCTGAAATCTAAGAATCATCTTTAATTTCTTATCTCTTTTAACTTTTTTGTCAGTCTTTATTTCCTTACTTCCTTCTATTTTGTCTTCTACCATATCCCCCTTCATAAGGAACACCTCTAGCTACCTGCCACTGAAGCTTTTTGCGACCCCAGTTCCTCTATCTAGTTCATTCTTTATCTCTATCGGACTCACACTTAGCCACTATTTTTTTCTCATGATTATACAGTTATTTCATGTCATATAATGAGCAGGTTTCATCCTCAGGGTACTAACCACTCATGGATCATATCCTTCTTTCATATCTGTAGGAATGTACTGAAGTTGGTTTGATTGATCCTGATACATGCCATTTGCCATTTTCTTACCACTAACCTCCCCATGTCACCATCTCTAACAGTATTTTTCTTTTAACACACACAAACATGTGTGTATTTCTGTAGTAGTAGGGTTCTGTATCGATTTCTTTAAAAATTTTTTTATTAGATATTTTCTTCATTTACATTTCAAATGCTATCCTGAAAGTCCCCTATACCTTATCCCCAACCCTGCTCTCCAACCTACCCACTCCTGCTTCCTGGCCCTGGCATTCCCCTGAACTGGGGCTTATAATTTTTGCAAGACCAAGGGCCTCTCCTCCCAATGATGGAAGAATAGGCCATCTTCATCCCCCCTTAGAATGGGGAACAAAATACCCATGGAAGGAGTTACAGAGACAAAGTTTGGAGCTGAGATGAAAGGAAGGACCATCCAGATACAGCCTCACCCAGGGATCCACACCATAATCAGCCACCAAACGCAGACACTATTTCATACGCCAGCAAGATTTTGCTGACATGGCCGTGATATAGCTGTCTCTTGTGAGGCTATGCCAGTGCCTGGCAAATACAGAGGTGGATACTCACAGTCATCTATTGGATGGAACATAGGGCCCCCAGTGGAGGAGCTGGAGAAATTACCCAAGGAGATGAAGGGGTCTGTAACCCTATAGGAGGAACAGCAATATGAACTCTCCAGTACCCCCTGAGCTTGTGTCTCTAGCTGTATATCTAACAGAATTTTTTAAGATGCAATGAAATAATAGTCACTGGATGACCTGTCCTTCAGTCTCTGTTCCATTCTTTGTCCCTGTAATTTCTTTACACAGGAGCAATTTTGGGTTAAAATTTTTGAGATGAGTGGTGGCCCCATCCCTCATCCAGAGACCTAATCTCTGGATATGATCTCTATAGGTTCTCTCTTCCTTTGTTGGGTATTTCAGCTAATGTCAACCCTGTTGGGTCCTGGGAGCTTTTTGTTTTCCTGGAATCTGGAACTTTCTGGTTGCTAATCCCAGTTCCCCATCCCCCACTGCTATACAACTCTGTTCAATTTCCTGTACCCTGTACATCTTCTCCCATCTCCTTCCACACCTGATTCTGTCCCCCCTTTCCCCTCCTTCTTCTCTCTCCCTCCCAAGTTCCTCCCTTCCTCTACCTCCCTTGATTATTTTTCCCCCTTCTAAAAAGTACTGAAGCATCCACATTTTGGTCTTCTTTCTTCTTGAGCTTCATATGGTCTGTGAGTTGTATCATGGGTTTTATGAGTTTTTTCCTATATACACTTAGCATACCAAAGAAGCTGATGTTGAAACCAAATAGAAACTCCAGCAGAATAGAAGAACACTGGGATGCAAGCAGTCTTCAAAAGATATGTTAGAGGTATGGCTTTGATGTTTTATGAAGATAAACTGAGAAACTAAGTAAAACATTCTGTTATAATCACCATTAATCAAAATCCCAGTTGTGGATTTTTGTTTGTTTGTTTGTTTGTTTTTAAATTTTACACAGATTGGTAAAGAAGTAAATTGAGAAGAAAAACAACCTTTTGCCTTTATGTGTCAGTTGAGATAGTCTACAAACATAGCCTTTAATATGCCATTGATTGGAAAGAGTTGCTCATAAAGCAAAAACTGCAGTTATAGTGTACTAGACAGCAGTTAATCTCAGATGTTCCTGTGAAGCCATGTGAAGCTTGTCACCAGGAAGTAAAAATAACAAATTTCTGTAATTTGTTCTGATAGAAATTGTTCCTTGATAAAATATAGAAGAAACAATTATACATATAATATTTTGCTTGTTTTTGATATACCATACAAAGCTTGTGTTATGAATTTTATTTCTTACCATTGCTTTAAAACACATCTGCTTTAGGAAAGAATTAGTCTAACCACTACATACCATGAGCAGGTCATAGTCAGTTCTATCTCAAAGATATAGCGATAAGTTTTGTTTTCAATTCCTTGAACTCTCTGAGGTTTATTTTAAATATTTAATGTACTAATTTTAGATAATTTTGCACAGAATAAAAACACATTAAATTCTGTCTAGCCATGCATTCTTCAGAAAGTTCTCTAATGTATCTTAGGAAATTGAGATGTGTTATAAAATAAGTTTTTAATTATTTAAATAAGAGTTTTTCCTCCTTAATTTTTACAATTATCTATGGAATTTGAGAAAGGTGACAATGAGTACCTCACCCAGAATCATCAAATTGTATTCTCTCTTAATGGGTGCCTAGCTTCTACAGTAAAAAAAGCAAATATGTTCATCACTGAAAAGAATTAGTAATAAAACTTCATACCTGTGATGATTTGCATATGCTTGGTTTAGGGAGTGGCATCATTAAGAAGTGTGGCCTTGTTGGAGGAGCTGTGTCACTGTGGGGATGGGCTTTGAGACCCTCCTCCTAGCTGCCTGGAAGACAGTCTTCTAGTGTGCTTTAAATCAAATTGTAGAACTCTCAGAATCTCCCACACTGCCCTCCTGGAGGCCTTCACACTCTTGCCTTGATGATAATAGATGGAACCTGTCTGAAACTGTAAGACAGCCCCAATTAAATATTGCTCTTTCTATGAGTAGCCTTGGGCATGATGTCTGGTAACAGCAGTAAAACCATAACTAAGACAATACCAAATTGAAATAAATAAGTATTCTTATTCACTTTAAAAAAAACTGTTTGTCTTCAAGTAAAATAGAGGCAGAGTGGCTTAGCCAAAAAATAAGCTGGATCATTGATACACTGACATCTGTGATTAGTGATAAAGAAGTGATAGCACCATATTTCATGGCATTGACAGTGCTTTATTTTTTGCTTTGTGATGCTATGATACTGGAAAGGGCTTAAAGACTTTTTAACTCTTTTAGAACACTGAGGATATATTTAATTCACAGTTTTACAGCTTCACAAATTCCTAGTGTCAGGAAACAGTTAAATATCTCTTGCAGACTTTATTGCCAATGAATGAATCACAATGCAGCCAGTGTCCAGGGTAAAATAATTGCATAACTTGAGGCAAGTTATGTAATTTCCTCCTATTTCATCTTATTTTGGCAAATGAGAATAGTAAGGGACTCTCCCAAGAATGCTAATATTTTAAAGTAATTTTATCTAGCAATATTCTGGGGATAGAATGTCAATTTTAAGTACAATGAAGAGGCATGAAAAATTCTAATTATTCGTCATGGTGGATTTTCTTTCAATCCTTTTGTCTGTTTTGATGAAGAAATACAAATGAAAATATGTTCTTAGAAAGACTATAAATTATGTCTGTCAAACTAAGATTGTCACAATGTTCTGACTTAAATACCAGCTTACCAATAGTGTGGGCAAGAGAATAAAATTTACTTGTTTTAGAATTGACTTGAATTTATATTTTTAATCAAAACTAGTTATACTGTATTTTCCCATGACAGGTTTGATTGATGTCTCGCATAGTTTGTGTAACTCTATTAGAAGGAATAAAACATGTTTCTTTTATTTAAATTAACCTTTCCATTACTCATTTTAGGAAAATCTTTATACATGTAAAATGTGCTTTTTAAAAATTGCATAATTTAATTTAAAAATAAGCTTTAATATATCTTGTCACAGTCAGTAACATAAAGAAAAATCCTGCCAAATCTGGGGCTATTTCAATTTCTTTGCCTTACTGTTAGAAGATGTCTTATAACCAGTTATGGTTTGGAATTACAGCTTCCCAATGGTTTAAGTTACTTATAGTGTTTTATAGAACTATTATGTGTCTTTATTCTTTGAACTGGGTGAAAGCTTTAAATTTTATAAAATCTGTACGAAGAAAGAAAAATAAATAGGATGATAATAATTATTACACTAGGCAACATGGTATATGCATGGAATCTTTTAACATTTGGGAAACTGGAGCAGAAGCAGTGCTGTGAGTTTGAAACCAACCTGGTGTATAGAATTAGTTTCAGGATAGTGTGGGCTAAAGTGTGAGACACTGTCTCAAAAAGTTAATAACAAAAACTAAAGCGAAATAAACACAAAACAAAAACCAAAATAAAGATACAGCAAAATGATGACAATTATGAAATGCCCTTCTGTGTTTTGTGAATGTACAAGGACAACACTTAATCATCTTCATCAAACTTCCATATGTGATATAAATAAATGATATGTGATACAAGTAATATATGCTAAGTGATATAAAATGGAGCAGAATATAAAGAGCTTATCTAGGGTCGGGGAAGAGATGTCTTAGATATGTATCTCTGTCTAGTGAATATATAGATGAGGTATGCAGGAGAAATTAGATGACAATAATCATCATGGAGCAGAGGCTGCTGTGATGAGCTACAGAATCTACTGACCTTTAGTCATAGTGAGGAACTGAGCAAACTGATACTGTGAAGCTAGTTCTGTTGTCATGTTACTGGAGCTGTTAATACTCACAGAGAGAGAGAGAGAGAGAGAGAGAGAGAGAGAGAGA
>NC_034611.1:9487975-9505725 GCF_900095145.1 Mus pahari | reverse complement strand
AGAGAGAGAGAGAGAGAGAGAGAGAGAGAGAGAGAGAGAGAGAGAGAGAGAGAGAGAGAACAAAGAGGGTGCATGGGCAAATGGCAGTGTTATATGGGAATGAGAAGCTGGGAGTGATAAACAGCCCCTTTTATAGTGGGTGAGGCCTATCTGGCTGTTGCCAAATAACTGTGGGGTGGAGCTTAGACAGAATGCTAACAGGGAGGATAGAATGGAAGGCCATGAACAGGAGAAGTGAAGAGAGAAACCATTGGTACTGAGTGAATCTGGTGGTCAGCATATACTTTGTTGTGAAAATAAAACTACAATTAGTCATTTCTACCTAATTCCTTTTGGACCTGAAAGTGGGTGGTTTATATACTTTTAAAATACTTATAAATAATATTTTTATTTTATACATATGAGTGTTTTTGCTCATATGTATGTGTATATATAATATTCATGCTTGATATCTGCAGATGTAAAAAAAGGTGTCAGATTCCCTGAATCTTGAGTTTCAAATGGTTGTGAGCCACCATCTGTGTGCTTGCAAATGAACCCAAGTCCTCTACAAGACTAGCTAATATTCTTAACCTCCAACACATGTCGTCAGTCCAATTACTTGTTGTTTTCTGTTGTTGTTGTGTTATGAGATTAGAGATTGTGAAACATTAGGAGGTGGTAAACATAGGCTAGCAAGATTTGAAGGATTTCTTCATGTTATCTTGGAACTAGTCTGGCTCACTTTAAAAAGGATGTAATGACCAGTGGTTTAGGTGACTGATGATAGTGATTTTGTCAATAGGTAGTGGTAGTAGAGAAAGAGATATGGTAAAAGAAATATTGTAGTTGGAAGTAGATGGTTATATTACTCAGTGATTACATTTTTTTCCACTATGCAAAAGTGAGGACTGAAACTAACCGCACTATGGGTTAATATGGGGTTACCATCACCTGAAATGAAGAAGAAATGGAAAGGACAAGCACATATAGTTGAGAGAAGGATTGAAAAGGGTAAAAGACTTTTGGACTAAGTTTTATGTATTTATTAAATATTATACTTTCAGGTATATATGTGCATGCATTACATTGAACTGAAGTGCAAGCTGAGATAGGGGGATTGGAAAGAAAAATCAAATATATTCAGAGTTTACATATTATAGGTATGACAGAGTGAAGAAGAGAAGGTGAGGTGAAGAAAGAGAAGAAAAGAGAAATAAACAAATGCAAAGAATTTCAAGTGTTATTGAAAGACCCCCATTCTGGAGAGACCCTCACTCAATTCCAGGGATGAGATGATGCCCCAATAACTCGAGAGAAACCATTCTTGATGTAATATGCATGAGGTTTAATCGGGAAAATTAGTATGCTGAGGTCAAGCTCATAGGAGAGCGACCCTCAGCAGTTACAATTGAGAGCTTTTAAAGGAAAAACTTCAAGGAAAGGGGAGGATAAGTCCACAAAGAATGGGGAAGCTGAGTAAACATTACAGCTCATCTCTCATGGAAGAGTTACAGGCTATCTTTGACAAACATTCTTGGTGGGGAAACTAAGTAAACATCATAAGAATAGGGATGATGAGTCATGTGGCACCTTTCCCACCCGAGGAGGAGTTTCTGCCTGGGAGGGGTCTCAAGGCCTGAGCCAGTAGGAGAGCCATCTTTGCTCCAGTGAACTGCCCAGGAGAGGGCTGCCTGCAAAAGCAACATAGCTTCTGGGAAAGATCCCTTTTCTGGCTCCAGTCATCGTGCACCTTTCCTGCCCGAGGAGGGGTGTGCACCCAGGAGGAGTCTCAAGGCCTGAGCTGGCAGGAGAGCCATCTTTGCTCTGGTTCGCCTAGGCTCCAGTCTGCACTGGGGAGAATGTGGAATGCAGAAGCTACACAGCTTTGGGACAGACAGAAGCAAACTAACTTCTGGGGCAGACCCTGTTTTGGGCTCAAGAAATTGGAGTACCTTCCTCGCCAGAGGAAAAGTGGCCACCTGTGAGGGCTCTGTCTGCCAGAGCAGGTGAGAGAGTCATATTGTGTCCAGGGTCCCTAGGTGGCTAGTCTGTGCAGGTGAGTGTGTAAACTGCAGAGGCGACACATCTTCTGGGACAGGCCCTGTTTTGGGCCTACATCTTCAGCCAAGAAGCAGATCTGAATGCCAGGCCTCTGTGCATCTTCCCTGCTAGAGGAGAGCTTTCCTGCAGAGAGTAATCTGACCACTGAGACTCAGGAGAGAGCTAGACTCCCAGGACTGCTGACAGAGGCTAACAGAATCACAGGAGGAACAAGCTCCAACCAGAGACAACTATAACAACTAACTCCAGAGATCACCAGATGGCNAAAGGCAAACATAGGAATCTTACTAACAGAAACCAAGACCACTCACCATCATCAGAACCTAGCACTCCCACCTCAGTCAATCCTGAATACCCCAACACACCCGAAAAGCAAGAATCGGATTTAAAAGCATACCTCATGATGCATTTAGAGGACTTTAAGAAGGGCATTATTAAAGAAATGCAGGAGATTGCTGCTAATGAGGTACAAGTCCTTAAAGAAAAACAGGAGAATACTTCTAAAGAGGTAGAAGTCCTTAAAGAGAGAGTGGAGAATAGAAACAAACAGGTAATGGAATTGAACAAAACCATCCAAGACCTAAAAAGGGAAATAAAACCAATAAAGAAAACCCAAAAGGTGACAACTCTGGAGTAGAAACCCTAGGAAAGAAATCAGGAGCCATAGATTCAAGCACCAGCAATAGAATACAATAGATAGAAGAGAGAATCTCAGGTGCAGAAGATTCCACAGAGAACATGGACACAACAATCGAAGAAAATGAAAAAATGCAAAAAGATTCTAACCCAAAACATCCAGTCTATTAGTCTATGTCTTTTTATTGGGGAATTGAGTCTATTAATGTTAAGAGAAATTATAGAAAAGTAATTGCTTCCCATTATTTTTATTGTTATAGTTAGGATTTTGTTCTTGTGGCTTTCTTCTTTTAGGTTTGACTTTCTTGGTTTTTCTAGGATGGAGTTTCTGTCCTTGTGTTGATGTTTTCCCTTTATTATCCTTTGAAGGACTGGATTCATGGATAGATATTGTGTGAATTTGGTTTTATCATGGAATACTTTGTTTTCTCCATCTATGATAATTGAGAGTTTTGCTGGCTATAGTTGGCTGGGCTGGCATTTGTGCTCTCTTAGGGTCTGAATAACATCTGTCCAGAATCTTCTGGTTTTCATAGTCTCTGGTGAGATGTCTGGTGTAATTCTAATATCCCTGGCTTTATATGTTACTTGAGCCTTTTTCCTTGCTGCTTGTAATATTCTATCTTTATTTAGTGCATTTGTTGTTCTGATTATTATGTGTCAGGAGGAATTTCTTTTCTGGTCCAGTCTATTTGGAGTTCTGTAGGCTCATTGTATGTTCATGGGCATCTCTTTCTTTAGGTTTGGGAAGTTTTCTTCTATAATTTTGTTGAAGATATTTGCTGGCCCTTTAAGTTGAAAATCTTCCTTCTCATCTAGTCCTATTATCCGTTAGTTTGGTCTTCTCATTGTGTCCTGGATTTCCTGAATGTTTTGATTCAGGATCTTTTTGCATTTTGCATTTTCTTTGATTGTTGTGTCCATGTTCTCTATGGAATCTTCTGCATCTGAGATTCTCTCTTCTATCTCCTGTATTCTATTGATGATGCTCACATCTATGGTTCCTGATTTCTTTCCTAGGGTTTCTATCTCCAGAGTTGTCACACTTTGGGTTTTCTTTATTGCTTCTACTTCCCTTTTTAGGTCTTGGATGGTTTTGTTCAATTCCATCACTTGTTTATTTGTGTTCTCCTCTCTTTCTTTAAGAACTTCTACCTCTTTAGAAGTATTCTCCTGTTTTTCTTAAAGGACTTGTACCTCTTTAGCAGCATTCTCCTGCATTTCTTTAAGTGAATTATTAATTAAAGTTCTCTACCATCATCATGAGCCATGCTTTTAAATCCAATTCTTGCTTTTCTGGTGTGTTGGGATTTCCAGGACTGACTGAGGTGGGAGTGCTAGGTTCTGATGATGTTGAGTAGTCTTGGTTTCTGTTAGTAAGATTCCTACATTTACTTTTTGCCATCTGGTGATCTCTGAAGTTAGTTTTTATAGTTGTCTCTGGTTGGAGCTTGTTCCTCCTGTGATTCTGTTAGCCTCTGTCAGCAGTCTTCGGAGTCCAGCTCTCCCTTGAGTCTCAGTGGTCAGATTACTTTCCACAGGTAAGCTCTCCTCTAGCAGGGAAGGTGCACAGAGGCCTGGCATTCAGATCTGCCTCCTGGCTGAAGATGTAGGCCCAAAACATGTCCTGTCCCAGAAGATGTGTTGCCACTGCAGTTTACACTCCCACCTGCACAGACTAGACACTGAGGGACCCTGAACACAATATGACTCTCTTACCTGCTCTGGCAGACAGAGCCCTCACTGGTGGCCACCTTTCCTCTGGCGGGGAAGGTTTCCAAATGTCTGGAGACCGAAATAGGGTCTGTCCCAGAAGCTAGGTTGCTTCTGTCTGTCCCAAAGCTATGTGGCTTCTGCAGTCCACACTCTCACCAGTGCAGACTAGAGCCTAGGTGAACTGGAGCAAATATGGCTCCCCTACCAGCTCAGGCAGTAGAGCCCTCCTGGGCAGACACCTCTCCTCTGGTGGGGAAGGTGCCTGTATTTCCCAGAAGCTGTGTTGCTTCTGCAATCTGCCCTCTCCCTGACAATGCATTGGAGCAAAGATGGCTCTCTTATCAGCTCATGCAGTGAGAAGCCTCCTGGGCGGACACCTCTCCTCTGGCAGGAAAGGTGCCGCATGTCTGAAGCCAGAAATGAGTCTGTCCCAGCAGCTGTGTTGCTTCTGCAGACTGCCCTCTCCTCTGCAATGCACTGGAGCAAAGATCCCATGCTCTATTTCTTATGTGTAGGCCAGGAAATGGGAACAGGTTTCTGTCTTTTCTATCCACTGACTTCTTTTATTGTGAGCCTAGCCTTTAAAAGTTTAAAGACTGAGCCAACATCCTTTTTTGAATGATAATTTTAATATCTCTTTCCCTGCATCCATCCTCTATTGCCTCACTACTTAGAGAAGAGAGAGATAAAGCAGGAGAGAAAGCAATGTCTTTTTAGTTAAGTTCAGCAATGGGGTCTTGATCAGATGTAGAGAGAGAAGGGGAGTTCAGAGAAAACAGCAGGAAGCCCAGAGAGCCAGGAGAAACATGGTTAGGAGTTTAGCTGCTATCTAAAGGTAGAGAAGAAAAAGAAAAAGGGAAAGCTATCTTTTTGAGTCAGAACTTGGAGGCAAGCTTCCATGTGGGAAGGGCTCCTGGAAATTTAAGCACTTTATTCCATGAGGAGGTTAATTATTCCTTCTGTGTCATTGTTAGGTCTTCAGGTGAATTAGATTTTCTGAGGGCTAGATTAAGAGGTCCAATGTTATTAACTTTTAAGTGAAGGAAAAATGGTACACCATGTTCTAATCTTTAGAAATGATCAGAATATTTTGTTTCCATTGAGGACCAAGAAACAAACTCTAATTCTCTCTTATTTTTAACTAGAGAAGTTCCCTTTCCTTTAATGGAATATATATATATATATATATATATATATATATCATTATATCCTTTTTATATCACAAATGAGAAGTGGGATGGATCCAAAGTGGAACGTGAGGCTTAAGCCTGCTAATGCATGTCTAGCTGCCTAACATTACCAGTGAAGACATGATGCAATTGAGCAATGGTCAGCCAGAGCAGCCTTAGACGGAAACATAATGTTGATGTCCTCCCATATCAGATTTCTTTTTTTGCCTTCCTTTCAACATAGTCTTCCTCATCTGAAACTGTAACACTCCAGCTAGGTTGTTCTCCACACCTCTCCCTTCATGGATCATTGATGTCTCTATTATGCTTGCATGCTGTTATCTTATAGCAGTGTGTTATGATATAAATACTGATATTCTAACGGACTGGAAGTTTTGTTGGACGTCAGAGTCAAAGTTAGTAATATGTCTTGAGGTCATTTAATACCTGAGACTGCCATTCTACTCTGGACTCAGATGCTCTGTTTTACCTGCTTTTAAGAGAACAATATAATAACCAACCTTGTTTTCTTGTATTTCCAAAGGAATTTACTGTTACAATCTAAGCCAATGCATATCTTTATCTCAAAAAATATTTTTCTCCAAAATCCTGACTCAGAATAATAATGTGTGTTACAATAATCATTTGCAGAAAGTACCAAAAATAGGGATTAGAAATAATCTTATACAATGAACATACACCATAAATGTTGTGAATAACATCTACTTGATAATGTTGAATATAAGACTTAGATATTGACTGAGGAGCAATTATAGCTTATCACTGTCTATAGCAGTATTTATCTGGGTCAACTGAGATCAATTGAAGTTAGTGATGTAATCTCTTGTAAAAAATATAAAAATTTTGATAAATTATACCATTTCTTCCCCATGTGATTCTTTCTGTGATATTCAATAAAGGCAGGTCAAAGCCCAACCTTTTAGGGGCCAACACATATGAACAGAACATATAGACATACAGAAAAACATGCACAGGCATACAGGGACAGATTCAGGCACAAGCACATTCACAGACAGCCTTCAGGCAGGCTCAAAGTTAGACTCTCAAAACACACAGAAGGTGGCGGTCTTAGAGAACTAAAATCTATACCAACTCTTGATTAAATGACTTCAAGGGGAAGTGCTTTTGTTTCTTTTCTTGATGTGACACTGATGCATTAATGGTGACTTGGAGTTAATCACTAATGCATTTAATTCATTCAGCCTCCCATCTGGATTCTCTTCTCCTATGACCCATAAGAACTTTGTAAGTCAATTGCCAGAACTTTTTGCATCTTCAAGCACTTTCTTACATCTCCTTCCACCTCGCAACTTCAGCTGGTCCTGCATGATTCTTCCGGAGCATTGAAAATTCTCCTGGTCTTAAAGAATGAGATGTTACTGAGGCCAAGAAGGAGCATTTGTCTTGATCCACATGGCTTTTTTTGAATATAGTACGACTTAGTTCTGATTATTTTCCTTGTTTGTTTTATTACATGCTTCTGTTCCTATGACAATACTATGATGATGTTTCAGTTCAAAAAATGTACTTCACCAGGGCATGCGCTGTTAGACAGGTATTTTTCCTATTGCAGCACTGGAATAAAATGAGGGTCCTAGCTCCTCTTCATGTGCATCCTTTCTTCAGTGAACTGCCATCTAGGAGCCAGTGTAAGGATATTCTGTTTTTCCATTTTCCTTTCAATATATTTGTTTGGGATATAGATTCTCTACAGCTCTCTATGTCTTACACAATTGCATGGTCTGATTTTGCCTATATACAATAGACATATGTAAGCTGGCAATTTGCTTAAAGTAATGAGTGGGTAAAGATTAAGTAAGCCAAATTCATTTATATTTTACCTTACATTGCCAGTTGTGAATACTGCGAAGAATTTAGATCATTCTACTTAAATATCCCATCTGAATGATTGGTGTCTTAAGAATAATTGTACTATAATTTTTTCAATAATCAAATCATCTGAATTTTTGAAATATAGTATAGAATTTCAAATTTTAAATTATGCATTTGGAAAGTTTCAATAATGGGCTTATGAACATTCATTTCATGTTCTTTGCTAAATGTGAAATTAGTGATTTATAAGGAGAACAATGATTATGACTTGTATATATGCTATCTTAGCTGATTCAATTATATCATCTTTGCAATCATATTCATGAATTATTTTACATAAGTATTGTTTGTTTTATACCTTTATCTATTATAATAGCCTCTAGATGTTAAAATAATCTTTGTTTTTAATTTTTTTCTATGTTTCCAGGAGAGATAAAAGCCTTTGTTTTCAATGTAATGCTGGTATAACCAAAATATCCCAGCAGCTGACATGTCTTTTCTGAAGGAAGAAGCCCCGTGCTATTCAGTATTATTAGCTACCTATCCACAGTTGATGAAGTCCTGTGCCCTTTAGTATTGTTACCTACCTATCCATAATTGACAGTCCTAGTAGTTTCACATGGTTTAAGTCCAGAAATGAAATACAATTTAAAACCATATTTAGGACACATAAAAGGGGTGTGTTCATTTGTGTGTGGCACTGGTCAAAACTTTCTACTTTTCTCTAGGATTTAAATCCACAGGTGGCAACCGACCATGTCAGGAAATTGGATCAATGGTTGCAACTGACAGTCTATTGAAGTCCTGAACATTTTGAGAATTATGAAATTTTAGAGTTTTTAAGAATCTTGTGCAACAAACTTAAGTACAACAACTCCTATGTAGTTAACAGAAGAATTGAGTTCCTGAAGCCAAGTTGAAATAAAAAGATGGAACGGACACATGTGCCCTGTCCATAGTATGTTGTTCTTTCTAACTTACATATATGAAAAATTTTAAAATACTGAGCATTTAGTTACGTACTGATTTGTGCATTTTCTTGTGATGACTATTTAAGTTTTTTGTCACTGCTATGGCAGCCACACATAGGGCTGGGGATGCAGCTCTGTAGAAAGATAGTTGTCTTCTGTGCTCAAGGCTGTGAGGATCCCCAGCAATGAAACAGAATGCTATCGATATCTGAAGCCATGCAAAGAAGGCATGAAGGGCACACTGGAATGTAAACTAAGGTGTTTGGCTTATTAATAGTTTGACTCAGTTACTCCAGTTATCTAGTCATAATCTCAGACCTTCCTTCAGCTTCAGTCTCCTACAAGCTTAGTATAGGAAGTAACTTTCACTAACTGGTCCACACGGATCTCTGCTGCACAATGGGTTTAGCATCAGATGCGCAAACCTGCTGCTTTCTTTTTCTTTATGTTTCCCATCATCAGAAATGCCTTTACTAAGTTGACACTTCCAACCCAACCATAAACCATATATAATCATGAAGTCAGGAGCCCACTATGCATAGTAAGTTCTACTCAGAGTATTTGTGTCTCAACCAGCCTTTGTGATTATTTTCTTTGTATCTAGGTCATTAAGGCACCTGCTTATTAGAACATCTGCAGCTTATGTAAAGACGACTATATATTCATGAAAATGCTTTAGGTTGATGAAAAATGGATCATTTTATAACAAAGTGTGGTGTCCCTTCAAGTTTTTCTCTTAAGACTCACTTCTTGTTATCCTTTTTGTATAGCACTCTCCTTAGTAAACCAACCTGTTATGGCTAAGGTAAGACCGTGCTGGATTATTTCAGCCTTTTGATTCTTAGTCTTTTTAACTTCTGTGCCATCTGGATTTTAGGCATCCCACAGTGCATGCTGCCTTAGGTTTACTTCTTAGCAATGAATTGACATAACCTGATATTATGGCCATTACTCTTTTCTTGCATATTTCATCTTTCTAGTGAGACTGGCTCATTTTCTTTTACACACAGCAAGGACTCAGACATTTCTACATTATGGAACCTTTACCTGAAATCCTCTATCATTGTTCTACTTTCAAAGTTTTAATAGATATATAAATTGTAGCATGCTGCTTGGGAGGTGTTTATGGAAATGGTCTCAGGAGGAGTGATCTGACCTGAAGAATACTGTCCACTGTCACAAAGCCATAAAATTATGATGCATGATGAAAATGTAAGATCACAATCTTATTCACAGAATTTTATGTTCATCTAAAGACTTTTTATCCAGTAATTTGTCTAGATGAGTATGGTCCTAGGAGTCAGAGAGCCAAAGAAATCTAACAAATACAGTCTTCTGGAGAAAAGGGATAGTAACCATTTATGTGTGTGTGTGTGTGTGTGTGTGTGTGTGTGTGTGTGTTTGTGTGTGTGTGTCTTTTAAGTATTTCTTCCTAAATGTTCTGTACCCACATGAATTGGGATATTAACTTTTCTAAATGCTGAGCAGACTGGAGACAGATTGATGTGGTTCTTGCCCCTGGAACAGGGAACCATTGTGAGCTTCCATGAGTGCTGTATTCTTTTGTGGGCATAAATCTTGTGTAATAACATATATAGGTTCATATTCCTCCAAGAAATTTCCTCTCTGTTAACATTAATGACTTCATGATATTCAGACAACATGAGTCCAGGAAGTGAAGGTGTGGCTAATATCTCAGCTAAATGATATATGCTGGGACCTTCAGGATAATCCTTAAGGATATATGGGAAAGAACTCTAAATATATGAGCTAGAAAAAACATAGTTTATAAACTGTGTAAAAATACAAGGATGCAATATGAATTATGAGGGATTTCATGAATCTGAAGAAACACTTGCTTGATACAAAGGCAAGCAGATTTCTGAATTCAAAGGTAGCCAAGGACACAATGAGTTTAAATCCAGGTATAGTAGAAATGGTACTTTCAGAGAAGGGTCTCATCCAACTAGCTTATCACCTCTGCTTAACAAAGGCAGACAGATATCTGAGATCTTAAGAAAAAGATGTATACTTTCTGAATCTTAAAAATCAAAGGGTTAGGATCATGGGATGCTGATTCATAAGTTAATCAAAAGGAAACCTGGAGCAAATGACTATATATATATATATATATATATATATATATATATATATATATATATATATATACACACACATACATAAAACTGGACCTGTGTTCTCCAGGAGATGGGCTATCCAGATAACTTTTTAGGAAAAAAAAGAGAGAACTTTGTGGAGAACTTACACACACACACACACACACACACACACACACACACACACACACACAGAGAGAGAGAGAGAGAGAGAGAGAGAGAGAGAGAGAGAGATGGACAGAGAGACATCTTAGAATAGCAAGCAGAATATAGTTCATCAGCTTAGTCTATGATTTTTTCCCAGACATCCTTTCTCTCAGAACCCCTCTCCATGCCAAGGCTGATCCTTGGCATCCATTCTCAGCATTCCTTCCTTTTCCTTAGAGTAAGGATAGCCATATTGGTTATTGATACTGCCACATTAGGGTGACTCTATGGACCTATGGGGATGGTCACCAGTTATACTGTCTATGCACATTATTGTGTGACATTTGAGTGTGTGCTCTACTATCTATCATGTTTTTGCCATTTAGCTTGTGAAAGAGGACCAATAATTCAGATTTGGAAGTAGGCTTCTCTTTGATCTCAGATGGTTCATTTCAGTCTCATGGAACTTTGCACTATGGTATTTCTATCTGCAAATGAGAAGGAAGGAGTGAATACTATTTTTAGACCTTTCTTTCTACTTTGTATCAAATGCCATGAAAACTTTTTATATATCATAAAAGCCTTAGGCAATTTTTATATTATTGCTTATAGTCCTCAACCACCTTGAAATGAGGGAATGAGGTATAATGAACCATGATGACACTAGTGAGTGGTTATACTCTGCCATGGTTCCTCCATGCCCCTGCAAAACTGTGGGATCCACTTCCACATTTTCCCTTGGATGGCTACTATACCTTCATTCCGAATTCTTATTTCTGCTTTTTCAGAACACCACAGAATTTCATAGTTGGTTTATTCCTTGTTCTTTTTTATGACACTCCCTTTGACCAGATTGCAGTACTAAATTACACAATCCATTCCCTGGGTCACAACTGTAATTATTTTTCAAAACCTCTAGAAACCATGTTCATGTACTCCCCAGCATTCATGTGAAATCATGTATAACTGCCATTCAGTCTTGTTCTTTTCTTTTATATCCTACACTCAAGTAATAAAGACCTTACACTTTCTTTTCTTCTATTCACCATTCATGTTGTTTATATTATTCTCTTATTCCATATGCTCATCCTTTTCTTTGACTGAAAAATGAAAGACCTTCCAATAGTGCTATTCCTTGGCCCAAACATATTCAAACTACCACAGCAGCATGAAGGAGAAGATCTGACCTCTGCTATTAGGACCAAAATGTTTTTGTAGTAGTTGTAGTTGTTTTCAGAAAACTCTGGAAATTTTTGAAAGAAAAAAAAAAGAGTTTGCTAACCTAGAGGATAAAAATGATCATACTGGGCTGGTGAGATGGCTCATCAGGTAAGAGCACCCGACTGTTCTTCCAAAGGTCCTGAGTTCAAATCCCAGCAACCACATGGTGGCTCACAACCATCCATAACAAGATCTGGTGCCCTCTTCTGGAGTGTCTGAAGACAGCTACAGTGTACATTACGTGTAATAAATAAATAAATCTTAAAAAAAAAATGATCATACTGACTTCTGCATTATCCCCATTTAAATTGGTAACTTTAAATATTGGCAATTGCCCCCAGGGAAAGGGGATAACATTTAAAATATAAATAAAAGAAGTATCCATTAAAATAAGAAAGAAAAATTAAAAAGAAAAAAATCAAAATTGTATATATAGCTAACACTTTGCCCCCATGACTTTATGTGTGTGGATTCACAAATATCAGCTTAAATTTTGAAGTGAAAAATTGTATTTGTATTTAAAAAAATACAGATATGTTTTTACCATTGTTTCTTAACTATATTCTAAGTAACCTAGAAATGCTTTAAAGCAGACAGACTATGTGCCTAAGTAGAACACTGGGCTGATAGTAGTCTTGAATATCTCTATATATTGTTATCTGGAGGGTGGGGCATGGTGATGTGGTAGGTCATGAAAACAATCTGCTCTGTATAATAAAGTCAGCTCTGTTTACATGGCAATATTTGGATGGTGTGGTGGTTTGAATATGTTTGTTCTAGGGAGTAGCACTATTTAGAGGTGTGGCTTTTTTGGAGTCAGTGTGACCTTGTTGGAGGATGTGTGTCACTGTGAGTGTGAGCTTTATGACCCTCCTCCTAGCTCCCTGGAAGCCAGTCTTCTCTTGCTTACTTTCACAACAAGATATAGAACTCTCAGTTCCTCTTATACCATGCCTGCCTAAAGAAGGCCATGCTCCTGCTTTGGTAATGTACTGAACCTTTGAAACTACAAGTCAGCATCAGTTAAATGTTGTCGTTGCAGGAGTTGCTTTGGTCATGGTATCTGTTCACAGCAGTAAAACCTTAACTGGGACACATGGTAATCAAGGTAACTGACAAATGAACTTCTTTCTTAATTAATGGTGAAAGTTATTCTGTTCCCTAGGCAAAAAGTCTTCAAATTTACCAGAGATATGGGTCACTATTCATCTCAAGAAAAGATAAATATTATTTCAAGAAAAGATAAATATTATTAAAAATTCTTTCATTTTAAAAATATAAGGCTATAAATTCATAATGATAGAATATGTAGCTCTACAGTTTATATTCAGAAGTTACCACAGGCATCAGTTTCTCATGATCTAATTTCTTTTGAGAATATGTCTTAGAAAGTTATCCTTGTAATTTCAATATTAACCACAGTTGTGTATGGCCAAGACAATAGAATTGTGGAACCTAGAAAGTGTGTTGTAAGTTTGGATATATATAGAGAGACATCTCTTTAAGGAAAAGTAGAAAGAAAGTTAGGATAGGTACAGATTATGAATCTACTTAGAAACTAATTATTTCTTGTCAAGTATTGAAGAAGAAAGATTTTTTAAAATCAAGATTCTTGCCTATGGCTAAAGTGATGACTTGGGAATTATCAGTACTAGCTGCTCTTTTAGAGGACTCAACTTTAAGTCCCCATTCCTACATGGCAGCTTGTATCCATCTGTCTTTGATTCCAGTCCCAAGGAATCTGACCTCTTGTGTTGGCCTTACTGGGTACAAGGCATGCACAAGGAACGCAGAAATCTATGTAGGCAAAACATCCATGCATATAAATTTACATTAAAAAGAAGGCAATTGCCATAAGCTAAGCTTAATACAGTGATCTGTGTAGATAATCAGGGCTTGCAGGTTTACTCATAATAAGTTGGAGATATCTACTGTCAGTCAGGTGGTTATGCAGAGCTTGTGTAAGTATTGCACCAGAGGTGGAGGCTATAATTGCAATGTATGTTTTGTTAGCATATGAACTATGCAAAGCCCTTATACCAGATAACATTGGATTTAGCCCTAAAAACTCCACCAAGAGGCTAAGTATAAGAGAAAGAAGCAACAGAGGAACCAGAGAAACAGCAAACTGATGAGATGGTAGAGGACAAAAAAGTGTGGTTTCCTTTCAACATAAAGTAAGGGATGACTAAATGATGAATGTCAGAGGTAGCAATGAGGATAAAATTGAGCCACACTTCTCACTATGCTGTACTGACACTGTATTAGTAAAATAAATTCTGTTCTTATTTCATATTTTTCTCACCACTTTATAGTTGACCACGCCTTTGGATTAAAGGAGAATAGTGAGGTCAAGTGACAACAGGGATCTCACTAGCAATCTTGTGACCAAGAGATATTGAGGAATTAATGACAATTGTTCCTTCAACCATTCTAGTATATTTGGGGGGGGGGCATTTTCTTACAAATTTTTTTTCTGGTCTTCCACAGGGTCCTCATGACTTTTCTTATGTTAGTCACTCTCTGTTTTTCCTGGAACATTTGTAATTATTTTCAACTTTGGTTATGCATGCATGTGTGCATACGGAGGAGGAGTTCTCTACTCCATGGAGCACCATTGCCACTACCTTTCCTTCTGCTTAAGAAGTAAAGCAGGTTCTAACTTGATGTACAGAATTATCAATGTCAGCATTTTGAGCCTATTAAGGCCATGAATAGGCCTACAAACCACTGGGCCCTGAGCAATGATCCTGGCTTCTGTGTGCCAGTAGTCAGCAGTCCTGGCAGCTGGAGATTAACACCCACCAACTGTGTCCTGATGTCAGGATGGATGCTGTGGAAGGGGAAAAAGTGCCCTGAGTTGAAACACTCATATAAGCCCTGTTGTAAATTTGCCTTAGTCTAACTTCAATTTTTCTTGTCCTCCCTGTTGCTGATGATATTTCTACAGAAAAATCTTATGAAAACTATTCTGTTAAGTGGGTCTTGATAACCCTGATGAGCATCTTTTAAACAAAAAGTGTGATTTCATTGCCATCTTACTCTATCTTTCCAAGTTCCACTAGAGACTCATTCTTTATCTATCTTACTGTTCTTCAAGAAAGTCATAGATTTTCATGCCTCTTTGTTTTCCATGTACTAGTTTTTCTACTTTGTATTGCATCTTTTCAGTCTTTCACATGGGTTAAACTTGGATCTTTTTATTGGAATGACTTTAGCTCTGACATGGGTTCTTGGAATGTTTCTGATATTTCTTTCATACCGTTACAATAATTCACATACAGCAGAATTGTGGTCTTTAATTTCTTTCTTTCTTCTTCTTCTTTTTTTTCCTTTAAAACAGGGTTTCTCTGTATAGCCCTGAATGTACTGGAACTCACTTTGTAGACCAGGCTCACCTTGAACCCAGAAATCTCCCTGCCTCTGCCTCCCAAGTTCTGGGATTAAAGGTGTGTGCCACCACCACCCTGCTGGTCTTTAATTTCTTAGCTTTTGTTTCTCATTTGCCTCTAATCCCTCAACTTGTCAAGGTTGTAATATTATTCACTTATTTCTCAAGAAACACTTAACTTATAAAACACCTCAGAGGAGTGAAGTCACTTCTGACATCAGAAAGCCCCTACATTTATACCATTTAGATTGTGTCAAGATGGGTGAGATGGAATTTAGAACATTAGCCTTCATCACAAAGACAAGAAACTTTCAGAGACAGCAAGTTTGGTTATGGTGATGAGACCTGTGAAAGAACAAAGACGTTAGAGTTGGCATTTAATTTTGTAGAGTTTTGAAATCTAGCTGAAAACACTTGGAAGGTGTTCATGATCCTTGATAAAGAAGTTGTGTGGTCTGTTATTTTAGAAGAGCTGTCAAGTAATCTGACATAATTTATGTTAAATATAAGAGACTGGACTTATATAGAGCAGGTATAATTAGTTTAGACAAAAGAGCAATGTCTATGCATATTTGTTTACATCTGTCATTGCAGTTCCTAGAATGATAAAGCAGAATCTCTTGAGTCCTGTGCTAGCCAGAGCTATGTGATGACACTGTCTGAAAAGCCAAAGAAGGCAATACTTATTTAGCCAGGTAAATAATTTTAAACATGAATTTTTTATGAGTATCCTTTAATGTGGAATTGAAATAATTTATTGTTGAGAGGTGCTTTTCATGATTTTAAATTGACTTTAACCTTTGAAAAGTTAAAACAAAACAAAACAAACCAAAACTTTATACAATAGATTTTAGTGTACATGGTTATTGTTTTCAGTATAGTATATAAACCAGACACTACAAACCTATTCTTTTGAAACTCGTAGTTTGAAATTCAAATTTTCCTTTATAATCAGCTTACAAATTCACTGTATCTAAAGAAAAAATAATTCCATCCAGAGATTTAATTAAGTCCTAAATTATATGGATAATTTCTTTAGTCTCACAGATCATCCTTACTTAATACCGTACTGAAAAGTGCATGTTTTAATCTCATATGACTTCGATGGGAAATGCTGCATAATGATGCACTGCAAATATGAAATGCTGTGGATCATGTGCAAGCGGGACAGGAAGGGCTTGGTGACAACTGTCACCTTGTAATGCTCCTTTCTCAGATCTGTGCCACATGCCAGAATTGATGACATCTTTCTTCACCCTCAACTTCAACTTCCAGATTCAGATGTCCAGAGTTGTGTTTCACAAGTGTAGATACTGAAAACTCACACACTGGTGGTAATTTCCTTCTATCCATTGTAATTTTTTTGTGATTTCAAGGTTTTGAAAAAAATAAGTTGCTAAATTTATAGAATAGTTGCAACATTGAACCTATATTTCCTTTTCATTGTGCCATTGGATACAGACAAATATAGTGTTCTCCCATTTCTACTGTCATGTAAGAGTGAGGTGGCAAAAGTGACAGGTAGAATAGTGAATATGTTTTTATTAGCAAGTTCACACTGAAAGCCAAATAGTGGCAACTTTTCATGTTGAGAAATGTTCTTCCTCTATTGTTATCTTTCTCTGACCAGATGTACCTGTGCTGTGCACTTTAGAGAATTGAAATGAAGTACATTACCATTTTGTTGGCCTAATATGTGAGGGAAACTATGCATGCCAGAACTTGTTGAGGCAAGAGATACCAATGTTTGCATTCTTTTAAAAGTACCTGTAGTCCTAGGAAGAATCTGCTAGATGTCTTCCAGATTCATGAATGCCTGATGGTTCTATAAGGATATAGGAGATGAAAGAAAACATTAAAGTATCAGAAATGTATGATTGTATTCCAAGTTGGACTTGTTTTTCCCCAAGGGGGGGTTAATAGGTTTATTGAACATGGAGCCAATATTTATTCCAATGTTGAGTTTGTTCAATGTTATCATTTGTTTTATCTGAAATCAGAGCCTAAGTTTCCTTCTAAGGAAAGATTGACAGTCATGGACAGCTGCTCATTCATTTATTGATTAGCAACATGCTAAGTGCCTATTTGTCAAGTCCAGTGCTAGAAAAGAGAAAATTGAAACTGCTTAAAGTCAGCATGGTTTCTTTTTTTATGGATCTATAGTCTCATTATGGAGAACAGGTTTGGATTGAGTAGATGGAAAACTGCCTCAGTGCAATGATTTAAAAGGCTGTCTTAAGCACTTGACATAATTCAAGGAAGGTTTCCTGGAGGATACACAGTTGATATCTAAAAATAGAATAGGACTAAGAAGTAACAATATAAAAAATACAGTGGGCAATATTATGGCAAGTTAAGATAACAGAAAGAGTAACACCCAGAGGAAGTTTGACTTCCAGGTGCTCTAATACATCCAGGATCACAGGTGAAGAGGTGATAACATCTGCCTCAACATTGGAAGTAATTAGTATGAACAAACTCAAAG
>NC_034611.1:9454209-9481552 GCF_900095145.1 Mus pahari | reverse complement strand
TCTGCAACCCTATAGGTGAAACAACAATATGAACTAATCAGTACCCCCAGAGCTCGTGTCTCTAGCTGCATATATAGCAGAAGATGGCCTAGTCAGTCATCGTTGGGAAGAGATGCCCCTTGGTCTTGCAAACTTTATATGCCCCATACAGGGAAACCCCAAGGCCAAGCAGTGGGAGTGGGCGGGCAGGGGAGCAGGGTGGGGGGATGGTATAGGGTACATTCGGGAAAGCATTTAAAATGTAAATGAAGAAAATATCTAATAAAATAAGTTTAAAAAACATTAAATCTATTAGAAGAAGAAATAACCTTCTTGAAAAATATGATAATAATCAATTACTTTGCTGTCTTATCAATATTAATCTGTTATATTGCTGCTATAAAGATAAATTAATAAAGTATACATTTTATAGATAATATATATATAGGATATATTATTGTTTTGTTTATTTTGCAATATTTCTCAATGAAAAAAACTTAAAATACTCAATCCTGTCTATGTCACTTATTATCCAAGTGGAGTCAGAATCACATCTAAGAAGGGGCAGCAAATTTTTAGCAACAATGACTAGTGGCTTCATGGGTTTGCAGCATAAAACCTTCAGTATGTGCTATTCTATGGTGCCATATTTTCCCTCTTCTGCTTACTTGGACTTTGCCAACACATACTTTTGTATTAAATATTGATTATTTAAATCTAAATTATGTTCCTCCACATTTCTGTTACATTATACAAACTATAGTTGGCTCTTGAATCATGTATAAAAGTAACATACAGCATGAACAGGTTAAGCTTATGAATAGAGATGTAATAACTACAAATGAAAAAAGAAACCATGAATTTGAAGAAGAGTGGGAAGGGGCATATGGGAGAGTTTAGAGTAAGAAAGGAGAAGGGAAATATAATTATATGTTCTTCTAGAATGTTTTAAACTTCTGAATAAGTCAAGAATTACTTGTAACACCTTGAATTTTGTCTTCTATAATATATAGTTATAAATTAATTTTTCTTATATCAGTGCATATATACCCCCAAAGCAAAATGATTTGGGTTGAGTAAATTCTATATCATTGTTATTATATAGATCTGTAATAATTCAAGTTCTGTTTCTATGCAGCAGAATAGGATTTGAAGACTACTGTTTTTTGGGTATTTTAAAACACAATAATAAAATTATCAATATATCTTGGTCTGAATAGCTGACTAATTTTTTTTCTAATACTGGGTATTAAATTCGGGGCCTTGGTTTTAAAAGGCAAGCACTCTACCATTTTTGGGTATGTTTACCAATTTATTTTGAGTCCATTTATAAATATGAATTCTTCAACCTTCGGTCAATGAAATACAATTCTTAGGTTAGAGATTCTAATATATTGCTTATTTCATCATTAAAATATTCTCTGTGCATAGCAAAACAAGACAAACAGTACACAAAGACAGTGGGCAGGTACACTTGGTTGTTTAATAACAAGATACCAGAACCCTGATCAAAGCCTTTTTCCCTATATTGTACAATGAGCTTTGTTCTGTTTTGTTTTTCAAAATAATTAAAGGATGTTTTTCTACAGATCTCATAAATAATTGAACATCATGAAGAGAGCTTCATAAATTTATAAAAAGCCCTAGAAAAATGAAAGTTTAATCTAAGAAAAATATGAACTTTATAAAATAATAAAATAGGTTTACATTTTTTGCAACATTCAAAGATTTTATACCATAAACAGCTCCTAAATAAATTTTGGTGACTGCTAACCTATAGTTTTATGAGTTTAAGAATATATCAATGATATAATTTTGACATAATAATATAATGAATAGATGAAGATTAACATGACATGAAAATAAACACTTTATATAAAGCATTCAAGAAAACTGGATGGTTATAAGTTTGATACCTTGAAGGAATATATGATGTGACATGTCAATGGATACAGTGTGATAAATAATTTTAAATCAAACTTAGAGAATCAAACCCAATCTCTTTTAATCACTAGATATAAGCCATACTCACAAAAGACAAATATCTCATGTTTCTCTCATATGCTGAAATGCGCTTGCGTGCATGTGTGTGTGTGTGTGTGTGTGTGTGTGTGTGTGTGTGTGTGTGTGTGTGTGTACTTGTGTGTGGGCTCATGTGTCTAGGTCTATATACATATGTTTATGTGTAGTGATTTGAATGATAATGGTCTCCATAAGCTCATATAATTGAATGTACTGTCCACAATTGATTCAACAGTTTGAGAAGAGTTAAGACATTCAGCCTTGTTGGAGGATATATGTTACTGGGAGTAGTTTAAGAGATATAACCCCCCACCACCATTCTCAGGTAGAACTCTCAACTTTTGGCTTGTGGACAAAGATATAAGTAAGCTCTCAGCTGCTGTGCTAACCCACATGCCTCCCTGCCTGCTGCCATGCTCTCAGCAATGATCATGGGTTCTAACCCTTCGGAATGTTAAGCTCCAAATCACATGCTTTCCTTAGTAAGTTGCTTTGATTATAGTGTTTTGTCACAGCAATTTAAAAGTAGCTAAGATAATATATCTGTATATATGTATGTACATGTGTGCATCTATGTGTATGTATCTGTGTGAATGTATGTATGTGAGAAGTATCTATGTGTTTGTGCATTGATCCTAAGGTTACAAAGAGGATGGTGAGAATGAAAATAGCTAAGTGAAGACTAAAGAGAAGATGATGTGATCTATGTGACATGAAAGCCTTAAGAGGAGCTATTTGATGGAAAGCAGAAGGGAAAACTCAGAGGAGACAAGAAAATGGGGAAGAATGTAGGAAAGGATGACAAACATGAACACAGAATAATATATTAATGTATAAAAATACTACAACAAAACTCAGTACGCCGAATTTTAACTTAAAAATATAGTCATTTAAAATAACAAAAACCTATAAATCTGTAATATTATATTTATGCCATGGGACAACACGTAATGAAAACAAATGATGGAAAAGCTTGAAACATCGCCATAGTGCTTGTAGATAAGATCATTTATTTTAATGGCTAGTGTTTAACATAGCAGAATGTCTTAGATATTCATCTAAGAATATTTACCTGTGATATACATATACTTTATTTGCTGCTCTCAAATGCTTTTTCTTTGTGAAAAGCATTTCAGAGGATCTTTCCTCGTATAACCTGTCTCCATCCTGTAGTCACAGGTGTGATTTCTGTTTCATTTACATATCTTTCCTAAAACCATTCTTTCACGTACAACAGGTATTGAGTCATTGAGAGAAAAACAGCATTCCAAAGTTTCTGAAAAGTATAGGATTTTTTTTAGTCATGACACAGAGTGAACAGCACAGGACTATGGCTATTTACCAGATTCATGACTCAATGTAAAAATGATGCTAATTAATTATACAATGAAACCCTGTGTCAGCTGTCTGGCTATATATTTTTCAATCTTTTAGCAACCCAGGGAGAGAATTCACATAGTCAATTTCAATGTGTGATCAGAACATCCTAGACCCTTAACTTTTTAAATGCAAGAGAAAAATATAAGTGGAGTGGTTTAGAACCAGAGATCTATGAATCCTAACCAACATCTTCATTTTTCCCAGTACTCCACCTACAATGGAGTTCTGGATAAGATTGGCTGTTGTGGCATGCAAAGTCCTGTGTTCTCAGTGAAAGACATCATCCTTTTATAGGCATCTCTGCTTTCTGGAGCTCTTTCATTCTTTGATGAGGAATTTGCTTCTCACTCATGTCCTCTTTGTCCACTTATGTCACACCAGTTTTCTGTGAGTAATGTGGTTTTCTATTCTGAAACTTGGCCTCAACTTTTGATAGATTCTTTGGCTCCAACAATAATCAGCTCAAATACCCCTGATAGGAAATTCTTGAAGACACTGTGAAACTTCCCTTTACTAACACTTCCTCTACCTCCACTGTTGAATTTCCAGTTGTTAGAATGATGACATCATCCTTTAGATTTTGATCATTGCAGTTGAACTGTAGGCATACACAGGAGATGCTAAGGGTTGCACACAAAAGACCTGAATGTCATGCCCTTCATTGAAGGAAAACTAATGAGATTCACACAGAAGAGATATCTTTCCCAAAATAAACCTGCAAACAGTGGAATTTAAAAACAAACAAAAAATGTTGCTGATTATTTTAGCTATTTAGAAATGCTTTCAAATATTGATATATCTCTTCTTCTGGTGGAAAATCTTATTTGGAAGTTATTTTATTAATTTTGCAAATGTAGGGTACACCAAGTAGGCCAGAGTAACTAACAAATGTTGACTTCCATAATCTTCAATCTTGGGTTCCATCTTTGTTAGCACATAGTATATCTTACTACTTAAGATTTCTAAAAGATGATGAAGTAAAAGAGGAGGAGGAGAGGAGGAAGAGGAGACAAACCTCATTTTTTGAGTGAGGGACTGTTTATTTTGGGGGAATAAAGTGTGAGCTAAACCGGGGCCTTTTATATACATGGGGTATAGGACAGGTCATTGACTGCTGTGCTCAGTTGGTACAACAGTGACAAGTAGAAAGGAACAATCCATTACACAGGCAACTTATTTTCATTGATCCAGGATTTTTATTCAGATAGTGGAGTAAAGCAAACACTGGACATTTGCATGTAACAGGTGTGGATGACTCTACGTCAACTAAAGAGGGGAAAGAAGAGGGTAAGTAACCAAGTGGTGGCAAAAGAGAGGTTGTGGAGCATGCAAAATCCACACTGTCCCTAAGGAATGTGTCACCCTCTAGATGCAGAGTCCATGGTCTACTTACCAAGCACCTGTCTGGTCCGGTGTAATTGAGGAATGTCAACCAGATGCAAATTGGGGGACAAAAGCTTTGAGTCAGAGCACCAGGGGTCCAAGTTTCTGGGCCCTGACTGGACTTGGACATCCTAGCAAGAGCAAAATGCACACCTGTTGAACTGCAGCATGTGTAGTTCACTGTGGGTCTGGGAACAAGCTAGCCCAGCCAGCTGGAAAGTGGAAAGCAGGCTTACATGGTCTGACCAGATATCAGAGACCAGATGTCTTGAGTTTGCCTGAAGGTATTCAGCCTAATGACTGTGTAGGCTCCTGCCAGATGAGTTGGAGAGGGGGCAGAGTGCCCTCCTGGACTTGGTCATTGTATGTCTTAGTCTCTGTGTTTCCCTTTGGTGATTCCTCTGGTCTCTGTTTCCATCTTGTGTGTATGTGTCCCTGAGGGTGAATCACACCTGTGTCTTCATCTGTTGTAAGGTGTACAGTCTACCTCAAGAGGTCATCATGCCAAGCTCTGTACACATGGAATCCTCCATACATGCCACACACACACTGGAATGCATACTGACTGTCTCATTCCCATAACCCCTTGACCCCATCTATCTCCATAATTGCCACAGACTCCTAGTGAAAATTGGATGCTGCTTTAAGTGTGAAAATTTTGTTCAAAAGCTATAAAATTTGAATGAAAGCTAAAGCTGAACATATAAGCCTTGTTGCATATGAGCCAAAAGTGTAAAAAGCTCTATATAATGAACTAACCTGCCACTTGTATAAATATAAATATATACATATATTAAACATCAGACTGTTCTACAAAACAAAATAAACAAAAAAGAAAAACCTCAGTTTTGAATTATAACTGTTGGTGTTCTCTTGGGGCATTGATTTTATTTAATGTTCACTAATTTAATTTATAGTTAAGGCTATAGATTTTAAATTACAACAAAAATAGTTTTGATGTACTATCTACATGAGTTATATGGCTAATAAGGTAAATCAGATGGAATTAGAAAAATCTCAGAGCTTCTAATTTGAATGATGTAGAGGACTTTCAAATACCTACCAATGATTCAAAGAAACAAGACAATGTGGGCAAATTCATTTTAAACCAACTATCCATAGCTTACTTGATAAGTATGACCTTTATCATAGACAGCCCACTTCCATTATCAAATTGGAGTTTCCCATTCTTGCTGATTTGCACACTTGACTTACAGAGTAAAAGAGGGAAACGTAGTTTTTAAATAAGGTTTATACTTCATTAGTTTAACAAATGCTAGAAATGGCTGGTATCAAGCATGAGAACAAGTGTCAAAAGAGTCAACGGGAGAGTTTTACACTAAATAATTCTATTATATTACCTTTCAGTATTATTATTTTAAAGTCATTGTTTCAACAATTGTATATATTTACATTGTACATACTCTACTTATTTTAAAATAACTCTTATAACAAAAAAAACTTGTAAAGGTTTTAGTTAGCATAACACAAAATACCCATAAGAGAAAATGCTCATAAATCCATTGTGTAAAACCATCAAAACATGATATGTCTGATATAGGTTCTCTTTTCTCCATGTGTACCCTTGTGCCTGCATAGCTACACACATACAGAGAAGCCATGTTTTATAATTCAAAAGGAACTTTAAGAAGATAAAATTAAGTGTAGTAGATGTGAACTACTATCCAAATGAATTCTCTTATTATAAGAATGAATGCATGAACAGTATCATTATTATGTGTACATCTTAAAAAGAAAAAAAACACATTGTGTCACAGAGACAGCCACTGGTGGGAGAATGTATGTGCATCTACCTCTGCCCTCCCAATCAAAGTTCAGAGGTAATATGGATGGGAGACATTTCATAGGCACATCCACCCAGCAATAACCAATAGAACAATAAGCCAGTGGGCCCAGGCATTGCCATACAGAGGAAGAATATTTTGCCTAGCTTTACATTCTCCCATTTGCTAGAAGACAAGTCAAAAGTGATGGGCAGCAGGGAGCTTGGGAGCTTGGGGTAGGTGTGGCATGAAGTAGCAGAGACTAAGTTTGTGGGAGGGTGTCTGAAAGAATCCAGGTAGAGAAGGAGCACCAAGAACTTGGGCATGGGACCCAGAGGTATTCTTCCTCTACATCATCTCTCTCTCTCTCTCTCTCTCTCTCTCTCTCTCTCTCTCTCTCTCTCTCTCTCTCTCTCTCTTCTCCTTTAATTTTCATTCAATTTTTTTCATACAATGTATTTTATCATGTTTTTCCCAACTCCATGCAGATCCTTCTCACCTCCATACCCCCCTAATTTCATGATCTAAAATGAGAAGAAAAAAAAAAAAAAGAGGAAGAAAATTAATAAGAAATATAAAAGCCATTTGTGTTAGATATATGCTCCCGGGCATGGGGCCTGTTGTGAAGTATGGTTGATGTACTCAGTGACACTCCATTAGTGAAAAATGGTATCCCATTTCCTGTAAGGTATCAGTTGCAAACAACTTCTTGGGTGAGGCAGAACTTAGTGTCTACTTCCATTTTCCAATGTAGGGATCTTGTGTAGTTTGAATTTATATAGGTCTTATATATAAAAACCCTAGGCTTCCTGAAGCTGAGCAGATGCTCTCGTTTACTATACCACAGTGCATAGAAGCCATACAGGCTTGGAAAAAGGGACCCTTCTGGTAACCACATTACCATCCAGGATGTCCTGCTTATCATAGTGTGAATTCATATGTGTCTGTCCTATCTCTAACACATCTCATACAGATAACCATATGTCTTTTCAAACATACAGTTTATTGTTCACACATCACAGCTCAAAGAAAGGGAAACAACTCACCTCAAACAGCGGACTGGCAAAATAATCTGACAAACTAACAGTCTACATTTACATGATGTCACAAGTACCTGCCGAAAGAATTCACTCACAGATATCAGGTATAGTAGGCAAAAGTGGGTTAAAAGTCTGACTGCTCTGATGCAAAATATGATACTACATGCAAGTCTACTGGTGGGCAAAGGATAGTGAATGGAAGCTGGCTCTGGAATAGATGTTCCCTGACAGTGAAGTATGGTAAATGATCATGGACACAGTGCTGGACATTCAACAGTCACCAAGGCTAAAATCAGACTGGAAGCAGGACATCCTGGATGGTAATGTGGTTACCAGAAGGGTCCCTTTTTCCAAGCTTGTATGGCTTGTGGTATAGTAAACGAGAGCATCTGCTTAGCTTCAGGAAGCCTAGGGTTTCTATCTCTTTTCAGAACCCTTCAGAGATTTACCTAATCTGTGCAGACTGTTTGGTCCCTTCCTCTAATAGGTGTGAGCTTCTGCTTACTACGATTCTGCTGGTTATTCCCAGGTGCTTGCTTCTGATGGCAGCATACTTTGCTGTCAGGACTTTGAACAGGAATGCCTCCATGTTTGTTTTATTTATTTTGTGTTCTAAGTGTCCAGTGTAGAAGCTCCTGTTTTCTTAGAGTCATTTACTATCTCTGGCGCTTTAATTGTTTCTACTTCCCTTTGGTGCAGCACATTGAGCCCTGTGAAGAGGGATTTGATGAAGACATCCTATTTAGGACAGAGTGTTCCAAAGTCTTTAACTCTGCACATTGTCCAATTTTGGATCTCCATGTTAATTCCCATATATTGCAAAAAAGAAGATTCCCTTATGAGGGTTTAGCAATGCTCTGTTTTATGGAGCATTGATGCTTATAATGCATGGAAGCTTATTGATATCTTTAGAAGTCATTTTGCTATACATCTTTAGTGGACTGATAGTAGAAGCATTTACTATAGGCCAATGACCAATCTAGCTTCTGGTTTCAGGCCACCTTAACAGTGTTGTGTATGCATGGAATATGTCTTAAATACAATTAAATAGCGGATGTCAGAAGCTGTTTCTCTTAGCCTTTCTCCCAAATCAACTCCATTTTTTAAAAAGTTGGCTTTTCTCTTTGTTTCACAATTTTTATGAACAGATGCCCTAAATGAAATGTATAAATCCATATTGCATAGATTCTGTACAATCAGATTCCTTTCCAATCAATATTTTATCTGGCTGTCATAGGGAGCTTGTACGTGTGTAGCAGAATTCTCCTAATAAATACAGTTTCTATACTTGTTAGATGAACAGGATTATTGAGAAGCCTAAACTGAAACTGTATGTAAAATGTCTGCCCTGTAGTAACCTCTCAATCAATTGTGGTCACAGCTTACCTCCTGTGATGCACTGATGTAATTGAATGAGTAAATACTTACTAAAATGTCAAGTAATAATTTGAACACAGTAATTTTTGACAGTAATTTAAATAAGTAAAATACATAGAAAGTCTCTAAAAATGCAGACTATGTGAGAAGACTCATGAGACAAACTCTCAAGATGTAGATTGTGGGACATAAACTTGATAGAAAAATGTTAACTGATTTGGAAGACATATAGCTTTGAAAACAGCTTTATAACCTTTAAAATTTTAAAAGTTGTAACAATTTTTCCTTGAAAGTTGCAATTCTGATATGTGTAGAATCAGTGCTTTTTGAAGAACACTAGAATTTGAGATCAATAATCTCACTTTTACATAAAAACTTAAAATGGAAGAAGCAGCGGTATTGGAAGACTATAGCTCAGAGAAGCAAATGAAATATAATGCATTATAAAAACTATTATTCTTTAAAGCAAATCTGGTAACAAAGTTAGGAGTCCTTTTGTTTGTGTCCATTTCGTTTCTTGTTTCAGCTAATGACCTATTTTCAACCCCATTCTGAATTACTAATTTATTATTTTTGCTCAACACTGCAGCTATTAATTTATATATGAGAAAGGCATTTTCCCTGAAGAAATTTAGATAGGCTTATAAAGTTTTTATCACCAAGCAAATGATAAAGGGTAAACTCTATCCAAGCCATGAAACAAAATCTGATGTAATCATTTTTAAAATGAAGAAAGAAGATATAAACGTGCTGCCATGTAAAATCACTACTTGCTAGTAAAATTCACAGTAGCCATAAATGGGCAGAACTGTTATCTGCATGTCTGGTATCAATGTGCCTGCTCATGTCCTAGCATTGCTTTGATTTTTAGTTGAAATGTTATCTTATTCCAAATATCTATGGCTGCATCACTCCTCAAGCATAATGTGAAATATTTATATGTTTTCCAACATCTGTAGTTTTATCCTGAGGAGACTGAGTGAATACTGGGGTTGTTGCTGAAGGGAACCATTCTAACATCTTGTCAGTATCATTTTGTCAATACGTATAGCCTCATCAAGCACTATAAATCTGACTGCTGTGTCAGCTAGTCACATCACTTTCAGAAAATGAATAATTCAGACATCTGGAAAATAGTAAATATCAAATGCAGACAGGTAATAATTAGGGCCAGACTTGGATAAGGAATAAAGTGAGAGGATCATACACAAACATTGTCCATGACTTACGCAAACAGAGCCATAAGGCTTTTCATTTCTTATGCTATCTTAATATCTATTAGTAATGAAAAAATCAAGCTACATGATAACATCAAAATTCATTTCTTCTCAAATAAAAAATAAATCAACACCAATTTTGTGCAATCTTCTCTCTCCTAATACATGGAAAAATTCTTCATGTTTTATGAATCCTACTTTATATCAATACCAGATGATGATATTGCAAAAAGAAAAATATAAAGAAAAAACATTGATATTCATAATTTAAAAAAATCATTCACGATGAGGAATTAAATAGAATTAATCATGTTCTTATGACTCTTATTCCCAGGTTGAAAATTTGGTTCAACTCTTAAAAATCAGTTTATGTAACATTCCACTTAACTACTAAAGGCAAACAATCACAAGAAATGTCAGTAAGTATATAAAATATGGCTGACCATGTTCAATTGTTTTAAAAATCATTTGGATAGGTTGAGGATCACATGGATTTACTCAACAGCCTTTACGGCTCAATTTAGTGGAAACTAGTTGTCCCAATACATGAATGGATCCAAAATTATGCCCCATTAATCCAGACTGGATAGCATTTATTCACAGCAATATTTGGATATCGAACCTTGTAACTAAAGAATGGAGGATCACCTATGGGCACAATGAGCTATTCAACATGGAAGAGGATCCCATACCAGCTGGCATTGCCACCTTTGTTCTTCAAGAAGAATTTGACAGATAATCTGATGACTGGTAGTGTCCCCAAGCTGAAAGATCTCCTAGTAGTAGTAAAATTCTTAGATTTCTCTATGAAAAAAATGATGAATCTGAGGTGGAGATTATTCATGTTACATCCCCCATGTTGGAAACAAGGAGGGCAGATTCCTTCCATTATCCTAAACAGGCACAGCAATCACAAAGGTCACTTTCAAGATATCTGAGATAGTTGTTGATGCTGAAGGAAGAATAATAAATGTCATAGATAAAGAACTGGTTCAACCTTTCAAGATTCTGTTTGAAGAAGTTGAATATATTGCCTGAGCCAGATAGACTCCAGAGGGAAAATATTCCTGGTCCATTCTACAAGACCATGAATAAACGGTTTGGTTCTGAGAGGAACTTCTTCACTTGCATGGCCACAGATCCTAAGTAATGGCCCTGTTCATTCAGGTCAAGGTGATCCATATACTGCTCTGTGTATCTCTCCTGCAGATAGTTCTGATCTCCCCTGAGTTATTTGTCCCAGTAGAAGATGAGGCCATGGACAGGCAGAGACTCATAGAGTCATTTCCTGACTCTGTGACACCACTGATCATCTAAGGAGAAACAACAGACATACAAATAAATATCCACAATATCTTCCATGTTTTTCCTCAAACTCATCAAGACTAAATTGAGTTTATTTTTGCCTCTAAATGTAAAACAGGTTTTTGTCATGTGTATAAAATCACATTCATTTTAAAGGAGGGCAAATATAAATGGACCAGTGGTGGACTACCTGCATCAAGTGATTTCAAATGTCCTATCAAATAGGAAATAGCAATTACCAGTGGTGAATGAGGAATACTTAGCTGGCATGGATCTAATATCTGGGTTGATGACGCAAGAAAGCTGGTGTACTTTGAAGGCACCAAAGACTCTCCTTTGGAGCATCATCTGTACATGACCAGTTATGCAAAGTGGTGAGGCTGACTGCTGCCTCAGCCCACATTGGGGCTTCTTCATAAGTAAGTACAGCAACCAGAAGAATACATACTGCATGTCCCTCTACAAACTCTCAAGTCCTGAGGATGACCCAGTTCATAGAACAAAGGAATTTTGGGTCACCATTTTGGACACAATAGGTCCTCTTCCTGACTACACCCCCCCAGAAGTTTTTTTTTTTTTTTTTTTAAGTACTATGGGATTTGCACTGTATGGAATGCTGTATAAGCCTCATGGCCTACAACCTGGAAAGAAATTCCCCACTGTGCTCTTCATACATGGTGGTCCCCAGGTACAGCTGGTGAACAATCGGTTTAAGGGAATCAAGTATTTCAAGTATTTCTATCTGAACACCCTGAACTCCCTGGGTTATGTGGTTGTGGTGATAGAAAACAGGGGATCCTGTCACAGAGGGCTGAAATTTGAAGGCACCTTTAAACATAAAATGGGTCAAATAGAAATTGGTGGTCAAGTGAAAGGACTCAAGTACCTCATACCTCAACATAACTTCATTGACTTGGATCAAGTGAACATCCTTGGCTGGTCCTATGGTGTTAATGTATCAGGGTTGGATATCTTCTGGGTTGCTATTGATGGGGCCCCAGTCATTCTGTAAATCTATTATGATACAAGATACACAGAGCACTATATGGGTCACCCTGACCAGAATGAACAGGGCTATTACTTAGGATCTGTGGCCATGCTAGTGGAGAAGTTCCCCTCAGAACCAAACCGTTTATTCCTCTTACATGGGTTCTTGGATGAGAATGTTCACTTTTCACACACCAGTATATTGCTGAGGTTTTAATGAAAGCTGGAAAGACATGTGACTTACAAATCTACTCTCAGGAAAGTAACAGCATCAGAGTTCCTGGGTCTGGAGGACACTATTGTACTGGCTAGTTTTGTGTCAATTTGACACAGCTGGAGTTATCACAGAGAAAGGTGCTTCAGTTGGGGAAATGCCTCCATGAGATCCAGCTGTAAGGTATTTTCTTAATTAGCGATCAAGGGGGAAAGGCCCCTTATGGGTGGGACCATCTCTGGACCATCTCTGGTAATCTTGGGTTCTATAAGAGAGCAGGCTGAGCAAGCCAGGGGAAGAAAGCCAGTAATGAACATCCCTCCATGGCCTCTGCATCAGCTCCTGGTTTTTGACCTGCTTGAGTTCCAGTCCTGACTTCCTTGGTGATGAACAGCAGTATGGAAGTGTAAGCTGAATAAACCCTTTCCTCCCCAACTTGCTTCTTGGTCATGATGTTTTGTCCAGGATTAGAAACCCTGACTAAGACAAATTGGTACCAGCATAGTGGGGTATTCCTGGGACAACCTGACCATATTTTGGGGAGGACTGTGGAAGGACTTTGGAACTTTGGGCTAGAAGATTGGTGTTAAGAGCTCCATGGGATGTTGTGTAAAAGCTTGGAAGATAATGTTGAGAACAATGCAGAACAGTGCAATGGAGGCCTGGCTTGTGAAATTTCAGAGGGAAAATTAAAGATGCTTTTCAGGGCCATTGTTATTTTGATTGTGAAGATTCTGTGGTTCTGGTTAGCTGGGGCTGAAGAATCAGCTGTGATTAACAAGATACCAAAACTAGTAAAGTGAAACCTTTGTGTTACTGGGACTATTGATGCTGGTTACCTACCACATAAGATCTACTCCTGAAAGTAGATGCCATGCAGAAATCTGCAGTTCTTGGATAGTAATCTAATACCTTGATCATGCACATAGAACAGAGTGACATGTCCCCAAGGGAATGAGCAGTACCTAAGGAAACTCAATGAATCAAGGCACCAGTGCCACATATTCAGACTAGTTTACTTTACCTTTGCTAGCAGTATCAGACTCTTGGACTTAATTCGTGGACTTTATGGTATACCCTGAGTTTGTTTATATAACAGTAGTGATTGGTTTGGTTCAATTCCAGGATCTCTGACTAGTTATGGATTTGATAGCACTAACGTCTAAGTGAATAGCTTATGCTTCATCACTTGGGGGGGGGGGTTGTCCAGCATGGCATGTAGGAAATAATATTAAGCTTATGACTTTCCAGTCATTAATAATTTTTCAAAAATGGTTTAGTGGCCTCCTAAAGATACTTACTGGGTTGGGCTCTGACCAGGTTTTTAACCAATTTAAACATCATGTAGTGTAAGTAATCCTCCTTTTGCTTTAATGGTCTTCTTTCACATAAAGACAAGTAACTATGTAGCATGAGTTTAATCACAAGTCTCAAGATGTTGACAATTATAGGCAAAAAATTGTTAAATTATGTGAGAGCTTGAAATTTAACAGGCAAGTTTTTTTCTCCTTTTAGAAACAGAACATTTACACACTTACTTGTATTCTGAAAATATAATGGTTCTGTTTCCATTTTGCTTCTCCTTAATTAAAGTGTTCCCTAATTTCCAGGAAGTAAAAGAATTACAGTGGGAAGGGAAAAACCCTGGTGCAGGAGTGACCAGGAAAACCATGTAGCAAGGCTCTGCTTAAGAACTGAACAGAAATAGTTCATCAGGAATACTCATGAGAAAAACCAGGGCAAATGTAAACCTCCCGAGTGTCTGGGAACCAAAGCTAGGATGTCAAGCTTTGCTAGCACAGCTACAGGGTCAACCTTCGGAGAGGTTACTTTATAATTGAGTTTTTTGTTCTTTTTCCTTTTAACTTTAAAAACCTTACAAATCTAACTTTAACTTTTTGTATGTAATTTAGATATCACTACCTTAAAATAAAAAGATATCCAGACCACTTCTTTGCCATCAGCTAATCTCTGACAAACCATGGCACTCTTTTTGTTGGAAGCCAGTCAACAGTTCTGTTACTCAGCCATAACATTCTCCTGCTTCAGCCTTCTTGCTTGACTATGAAGGGATGCATGAGCTCTCAAGTGCTGGCTAGCATCTGCCCTTAAGGCCTTCCAGTAATAGATGGTACCCACTGCAGCCAGACACCTGTGGGTTTAACCCTCATTAATCATAAACCTCAGTGTTTAGACAGTTGCCATAACTTAAAAATCATGCCAAGAAATGTCACTGTGTTTCTTTCTCACTGCCACATCAGGTCCCTTCCTAAGAGAACACAGTGAAGACAGGGACTGCCATAGTAGAGGTGGGTGCTTTAGGAAGCCTGGAGATAAATGGCAGGTGACCATGGGCTTCTGTCCTGGGAAGGGAGGGCTGGGTTTGCCAGCTGTAAATTTAGGCTGTATGATACAGCCCCCACATTTCTTATTGTCTATCTCTTTTGATTTTCATGCTTATGAAATTTTCTTGTGGCAAAATTTGTTTATATTTTTCAAGTTAAATTAAACTGATTTGAGTAACTTTCCTTCCTCTAAAAAAAAACATACTGTAGGAAAAGCCACAGACAATTTAAGCTTGGCAGTATATGAATAATGAATAGTTGATGCCTATTTATTCTCTTCTCAAGGTGGGATTCTATTCAGAAAATGTTGATGACTATGAAGGTGACTTTAAAGAAAGGATCAGTGATCCTTAATTATACCTAAGAGCACAGAGCTCCAAAGAGCTTTAAGATGATTGGCAGATCACATCCCAGAGTATCCAGTTTTTGCACAGCTCCTATGATCCCTCTCCCACTCACCATTTGCTAATATTCAAAATATGATATAGTAAATGCTATTAAGTAAACTGGGTTTGGTGAAAGCTTTATACTCTGAGAAGATAATAAAAATTTTAAAGTTCATCAATAATATGAAAGGTGCTAAAGTTAATTGACCCTGTATGAGATTAATTACGGTCACACGAATTCATGAAGAGCTTTGGGAGTTCCCACAGACTATTTGCAAATAGACTTCTAGAAAAGTCTAGCTTAAAAATGACTCACCGACCAGCAGGATTAAGCTTTACTTTCAACAAATCAATAAATTCCAACAAAGGGAGGTAGAATTAAATTGTTCTTAATCAGGACCAATAGGTGGTAGGGAAAGAATGGGAATCCCTTCCAACCTGATGTTCCTTCTGCTGTCAGTCATTCCTGTATTGATGGGATTGGCTTAGGAAGGCCAATGAATTTTTATAGAGAAACATGAGTTGATAATTTAGTACCAATAAAAGTAGGTGCCAGGAAAGACAAGAAACCTAGCTAGTTTCCAATGTTGTAAATTTTTATTCAACTTTTTAATAATAGTCACAGTCACTCTTTTATTTCATTATATTATATGAGTTAGTAGTCTGTTGATCTTGTTTATCTTTTAGAGAACAAGTTCTTAAATTCATTGATTCTTTGTATTGTTTTATTTCTATTTCATTAATTTCTGCTTTTATTTTTATTTTATGATTCCTTACCTTTTGCTGTACTTGAGTATAGTTTGTTCTTATCTTTCTAAATTCTTAAGTTTCTCTATTTAGTCATTTATATATGATTCTGATTTTTTTTCAATGTAGGTGCTTAAAAGAATAAACTTCCCTCTTGGTGTTACTGTCAATGTGTTCCCCGGTTTCCACTGGGTTGTGTCTTCATTATCATTTCATTCCAGAATTAAAAATTTTTTTTCTTGTTTTTTCTTTGACGGATTCATTATTAAGTAATGTGTTGTTTAATCTCCTTGAATCTATGCAATTTCTGAAGAATGTTTATGTTCATTTTAAGATTTATAGCATTATACTAAAATAAAATAGATATTTTATATTTTTCTGAATTTGGTAATATTTGTTTTGCATTTTGATATGTGTTTTATTTTAGAGAATCATCCATGAACTGCTGGGTACAGTACATAATTCCTATGTTTGAGTGAAATAGTCAGTAGATATTTGCTTGGTCCATTTTATATACGAAGTAATTTAGTTCTGAAGCTTCTCTGTTTATTTTTCATCCAGATAACCTTTTTATTGGACAGAGTGGGTTGCTGAAATCACCTACCATTGAGTTGGTGTTAGTCTGTGTCTTTAAGCCCAATACTGTGCTTTGTGAAACTGAGTGCAACAGAGTTTAATATAAAAATATGTATAGTTGCATTGTCTTGTCAATTTTTGTTCTTGATCAAAATAAAATGTCCTTTTTTTAAATATCTTCTGACTAGTTTGAGTTTGCAATTTGTTTTTTGTTAAATATTAAAATAGTACTTGTTTGCTTCCTGTTCCCATTTACTTGGAATACTTTTTCCCCATCGTATTACTAAAATGATGTTTTATTTAAAGCTAAGGTTAGTTTCTTAGAAAAAAAAACAGAAAGATTTTGTTTCTTTTTATAAAATATAGATTCTTTTTCCATACAATACATACTAACTGCAGGCGTAACATTCACCTTTGATAATTATTGTACATTTTATGATTTTTGTTTATATCTTTATTGTTTCTATTTATTTTCACATGTATCCCTTACATTTTTGAAGATAATGTGTGCCCACCGGTGCCTCACCCCTCAGTGCAAGCTCATGCCTTCTCCAGACGTGTCTTCTTATCTTTTCTCCTTTCCAATAAAACAGTGTCCAGCCACATTTGTCTGGCTTCCTTCTTTTTTCTCATTTCCTCCCAGATGCTGCTACTTCAGGCAACCTTTCTCAAGTGACCTCAGCAGTCTGATTCTCTTCCAAGGGCACCCCTCCCCTTCACCCTTTTCTTCACGTCAATCCTCAATTTGGTACTTTCTCCTTCACAGGATGTGACAGAATTGCTTACTACACTTTCATTGTTCTGTGAGACATTTGTTCAGTTTTGCTACTAGAGAAATATTAAAATCCACAGACTTAAAAGTAAATGTACCCATTCATTTAAAAGTTAATAATTTCTAAATGTCATTATAACATAATTATTTTCCAACATATGACTTCCCTATGATGTTCTAAGGCTATCTAGTTCTGGTCTGGACTATGTCCCTTGCATAGACTGTACAACTGCTCTACTGTGTGTCTCTTCCACCTCCACAGCCTGTATTGTCAAGTTTATAACTAGATCCTGCCCAAGGAATGATTATTTATACTAAGGAAAGCCATATATCCCTGCAGACCACCTGAAAAATCTTCTAGCACAGAAAGGTCATTTATGCTTCTTCCCACTCTCTTGAAACATTATAAAAGTTAACATGTTGTTGAGTCCTGGTTATTATCTAAAAGACTATCGGTTCACAAAGGTGAAATATGATGTGTTTCCATCATCTCAAAATTATAACAAGAAAAATTATTATGTGTTTATTATAGCTCCACAATATATGAAAGCCAAAGTGGTATGTGATCCCAGTGTGGTACAGCTTGCTTTCATTAAATATTTGGAATCAAATATGAGCAAAAGTCTGATGAATTTCTGAACAGGATTTTATCTGTGCCTGAGTGTTGTGGACTAACTTGGCCTCAGGTGGCTTGAAAACCAAACACACACACCCACAAAGTGCATAAATGGCATAATGTTTTTTATTTAATCCTAATTGCTTTAAAACAATAAGATTGAACTTATTAAACATTTTAATTTATTCTTATTTATTATTTACTTTTACTATCTGAATAACTAAATTTATTTTACTTTAAATTTAAGTTCTTCCCATCCAAATTTTGAGATTATACGTTCATCTCAATTTCATCTTGTATTAAGCAGGGTTTAGGGTTACATGTTCCTAGAATCCGTGAATTTACGGACTTGTACACTTTCTTTTACACAAAAATGCTTCAGCACAGCCTCAATCATATTTATTATATGCAACTCATTCAATATGCTTCTATATTTTATTAAGTATATAAGAAACATATATATTCAGACTAACACAGTTCAAAGCTAACTTTATGTGACTTAGTATCAACAAGCGTATCCCCTCTTACCAAGTTATGGGGTATCATCCCGTATTAAATGACATCAATAACTTTTCTATACACTAGAAAAATGTCACTTGTCAATTAAATAAACAATTTATCTGATTCAAACAGATTCAGAAATGTAACATGAAGTTACATCAATATTCATAAGAAACAGAGTGATTTAATGGTTTTTTTTTTTTTAGCAATGTATTTAATGCTGTGGATAAAAGAACATTTATCAGAATTTATCTGAATATTCTTTCTAAGAATTTTACCTTTGAAATATGTAAAGATTATATATGAGAAGGTAATTGGTTCTTGATGATGCATATTTAGTGCCAATTAACATGCTAACTATAGGGAAAATAAATTTTTGTCCATTATTCACCACTCAATAAACACTTATAGTTTTTTCACAAACAACAGAAAGCATTCAAGTAGAAAAAAAATCCCCACTGGAAGAATCCATCTCCCCTGTTTGTCAGCTTTAGAAAGGCATTAGGTTCCAATTAAATATTTACCTACTGATTTTGAAGTGTTCAAACAGGGAACAATACCAGTTCAGTCATTTCATTCATATGAAAAAATGTTGAAGCATGTGGAAGACAAAGAACGCTTCACTAATATTCAGCACCTTTTTTCTATCAGCATAAGGATGAAGTTCATGAAGACATTCTGTTGCAATAAATTTCCTCTCAAATATGCCCTGGCAATGAAAACACAACAGAGTTAATATGATAACATGCTGTGCGCCTAGATTGGGCAGATCTACCACTACATTACCATGTTCCACAGCTTATGAGACCCCTTAGAACTTGCAGTTTCTCAAGGCCCTGTCTTTCTGCTCCACTTTTCTCTTTCTTCCTACTCCTTTGTGTCCTTTCCCTCTTCCATTTTCTCCTTCTGCTCTCTCCCACCTTCTGCTCTACCTTCCTTTTATCTGCCTAATCATCAGCTCTCCTTTATTTTATAAATTAAGATGGGAAGCTGGTTTATAGGAAATCACCTGAGTGCTGACTCATTCCTTTTTCACAGCCACTCACAAGAGAATGGAATTAATATCAAATATAATTAGCCCCAGGGCTATCCACAACAATAATCCTCTTATGTGTCAGGGTAAAACAGAGACACAGGCAATCATCTTCAATAACAAGGAGACAACGCCTCATGAGCAGAAAAGCACTCTTGAGAAAAATGAAAACTAAGAAGGCACCATGCAGAACAGCATCATTGTTGAAGCATGGCCATCCCTGCAAGTTGCCTGAAAAGAAAATAGATACTGTGAGTTACTGCCAGTATGGCATTCGATAGCTGCTCAGTACTACCCTCAACATGGAAGAGAAGTCTGCAAGCAGGCTTTGTTTTCTGATGCCCAAGCATGAAAGGAGCACAGTGTAGATACCTTAATTTAAACACACTCTATTTTGCATTTAGTTTATTTTTAAACAGCATTTTAATTCTTTTTTGAAAATTTCATACAATGTATATTGGACATATTCACCCCTAGATTAGACAAATTACATCGATTATTTTATCCCTGTATAGTAACATATATATCTGTGGCTATTCAAAGCCGTACTGGTTCTGGTTGCATCTTGCTTCTCCTCTCTTTCCTGAGATGCTATCAGTCTTCACAATTCTTAGTTCTGCCCCCCATTTCCCTGTCCAACCACAGGCCTCTTACTGCACTAACATTAAAATAGATTGGACAGGGAAAAATCCTGCCACAAGACCCTACTCTTCAGACTAGACAGCCCAAACTACATGGAAATGAAAGACTAGGAGGAACATGAAGCAACAACTCTAAGGTGAGTGGTAAGTGATGGGAGAGAAGATATTGTTGTTATTGCAGGAAATCTAGGTGGAGAGCTCTTATCATTATCAATTTTTATTATTTATCATTATCAATTTTATTATTTATCATTATCAATTTTATCATTATAAATTAGCTATGAAATTATTGTATGGGCATCTTGTGAATTTAGAATTTACTCATACATAAATCTGACCAGTCAGTTATAAGCTTCAAAAGTTTTGTTTAACTGGGTTACTGGAATGTGGTACCACCGACCATGGGGGTATATGGCTGAGAAGGTACAGGCCACTATGAGACAAGTGAACTGGAGCTGGGTAGACAATGATCAGTCACTGATGAGGCTAGTCTAGAGGCAGAGGGACCACCCTGGGCAGAGAATAGCAGGGTAAGCTCAGGAACTTGCTGGTCTTTTTAAAATGTTTCCTGCAACAGAGTATTTCTTGGAATGTGGTTGAATAGGATCATATTAAAGATAATTGACTTTCTTTCTCTCAGCAGCTAACAAATATTCAGTTAGTGCTCCATTCATGCCCTCATTCTCTTTTTTGCAGAATTTTGACTGGTTTATGCTTATGCAGGTCTTGCGCATGCTGTCAAATTTGCTGAGTTCATATGTGCAAATTACCTTGTTGTACCTGGTAAACACTGTTTCCTAGATGTTATCAACCTTTCTGCCCTCTCTTCTGTGAATATCCCTGAACCTTTAGGATAGGGATATTTCTTGTGATAAACTCAAACAAGACAAAAATTCTCCATCTTAACTGCTATCTACTCTAATGGGAAGCTTCCCTGATGTGAGTTGAAAGATGAGCTGATCTATGGATATAGCAAGGCCGTTAGGAGTCATTTTAATTCTGTATACTTTCAACAGAACAATATTATTGGGTTCTCTCATTGGGTCTCCGACCTATTGAGTTATAGATTCTTGGCTCTTTTCATAGTACCAGTATGGGTTCCATCTCATAGATCAAGCAATAGAATCAGTCAGAGCATGGATGGTTAACCACATAACATCATGCCACTATTGCAGTGGTAGGCATATTTTGTCAGGCCAGTTGTTGTAGCTTACTGTTTGAAGCTTGGTGAAACTGGTGTTTACCTTTCTCCTCTAACCAATGGGAATGTCAGTTTCCAGCAGTATGGATTCTAGACAGTAAGATTAAAGTTTCCAAGTGAGTATCAGCTTAGTTTCTTCAAGTTCTCTTAGTGTACTATGTGGTATCATCAGTAATATGATTAAGCTCTTGAGGATATTCGAGAGTAGTGGAAATGTTTTAATCTTTGAATGTTGTACATGACTATTTTCATGGGTGTATTTATCAGCTCTAAACATTTTCTTTAGGGCAGAAGTCCTTAACCTGTGGGTCCCACCCCCTTGGTAGTTTAATGATCCATTTACAGGGGTATACATTAGATATCCTTCATATTAGATATTTATATAATTATTAATAACAGTAATAATTATAATTATGAGGTAGCAACTAACTAATTCTATAGTTGGGAGTCACTATAACATGAGGCAATGTACTAAAGGATGTCAACATTAGAAAGGTGGAGAACCACTACTTTGGGGCCTTTTATGCATATACTCATATCATCTGCACCTAATGATAACTTGACCTCCTATTTTTCTGTTCACATTATCTCCTCATGGTTTGTTGCTTTAGTCAAAACTTCAAGTACTGTATTTAACAGTGTAGAGGAGAGTGGTCATCATTGTCTTATTCCTTTTCAGTTGGAAATGCTTGAATTTTCTATCCATTTAACATAATGTTTGTTGTGGGCTGGTGTGTATTGCACATACATGTGTGATACGGGTCTCTCCATGAACCCAGGCCAGTGTAGTGTGGATTCCTGTGAGACAAGAAGGAAATCCAGATTAACACAACTTACTATCAGATATTAGTTCAAACTTTAAGAGGCCAAAACTGGGCAGTTTATTTTGGGTATAGCACAATATTGTAAATAGGGTTCTTGATAATAATTAGCTCCATCCCATGGGTACAACAAACTTAAGACATGATTTTATTGAAACTCTTTTCAAAGTGCATGTGGCTTTTTCTATAAAGATGGGTTCTATTGAAAGAGAAACAATGTTCAAGATAAATGTCTAGATCGAATGACTAAAGTATACATAGTAGTCTTGGGGATCCAGGTGTGGTCTGGTACTACAGATTGAGCAGAAGTCACCCTGGCTGGTAATCACTTCTACTTCCACTGGTAAAGTACTCATAACAGTTCCAAGAAGGATGTGTTGTTGACTGAGAAAAAATGCTCAATATACCTGTCTAGGGAGGATGATTGAGATAAAGAGAAGAGCCTGGAGCAGCCAGGTATGGCCTACCCTTACAAGTAGCAGAGGTTTCTACATCCATCTGAGTGGGAAAATAGGTTATATGTATATCTCTCTTTTAAGAGACAACCCTCCGAGCACAAGATTCTGTTTGCCACCAACATGTTTTATATTGAGATATGCCTACACATCTCTAGAGTCTTTATAACTTTCATCATGAGGAATGTGGGATTTTGTCAAAGGACTTTTCTCTACCTAATGGCATGGTGATGTGGTTCCTGTTCATAAGTCTGTTTATGTAATAGATTATATTTATTGATGTATGCTTGTTGAATCATTACTATAGCTCTATAATTTTTACTTTACAATAATTTAATTTAGGTAAGTCATATATATTGAGAACTTCATCTACTTTTATATTTTCAGTTGGGTAAAAGATATATGTTTAATATATGTCCTTATGATTGTCTGAATTTCCTCAGTATTTATTATAATCACTCACAATTCATCTATGATTTTACTAATATGCACCTTTTGTCTTATTTATGGTTAATTTTGTTAGAAGTATTTCAATCTTACTATTCAAAGAACAAATACTCTTTTTTTATTGATTCTTTGTACAGACAAGTAAATATTTCGCTTAAATTTCACTAATTTCAGCCCTGAAACTTATTATATCTTTGTGCATACTATTTTGGGGGTATTTGAAAGGCCTTTGGAAAAACATTAAGTTATTAAGAGTTCTCTCTAATTATGACAAAAATAGTTGTTGCTAAAGCTTTTCTCTTAGAGATTCCATCTGCATTGGAAGCTGATCCTGTGCCACAGGGCTTCAAATACAAGTAGTACCTAGAGAGAGCTGGTCTCCCAGGAGTGCCAACACACCTGCGAGAACAGGTAAGACCACCACTTCTGCTCAATTCCTGGTCCAAAAAGGACCCACCCAGAATCATCAGGACACAGGAACCAAGCAACAGTCAGGGACAGGATCTTTCTGAGTTCTAATTGAACCTGTGAGCTAAGCCTGAGAAACAGCTTTCCATACCCAAATTTCTCTTGGAGAGAATTGCTATCCCAGGAGTACTGATACACAGGCTTGCACGAGTGACAAGCCACAGTCATAGACAGCAAGACCATCTAACACCACAGATAAAAAGATAGTGAGAGGCAAGGGAAAGAACATAAGAAACAGAAACCAAGGCTACTTGGCATCATTTGAACCCAGTTCACCTACCACAGTCAGCCCAGAATACCTCAACACACAAGAAGAGAAAGATTCTGATTTAAAATCACATCTCCTTTTATTTATTTATTTTTATTAGATATTTTCTTTATTTACATTTCAATTCTATCCTGAAAGTTCCCTATACTCTCTCCCTGCCCTACTCCCCTACCCACCCACTCCCACTTCTTGGCCCTGGCATTCCCCTGTACTTGGGCATATAAAGTTTGCAAGACCAAGGGGCCTCTTCCCAATGATAGCTGAATAGGCCATCTTCTGCTACATATGCAGCTAGAGACAATATAGGACTTTAAAAGGGACATAAACAACCCTTTTAAAGAAATACAGGAGAACACAGGTAAACAGGTAGACACCCTTAAAGAGGAAACACAAAAATCCCTTAAAGAATTACAGAAAAACAAAAACAGGTAAAGGAATGGAACAAAGCCATACAGGAGCAAAAGTAGAAATAGAAACTAAAGAAATCACGAAGGGAGACAAACCAGGAGATAGACAGCCTAGGAAAGAGATCAGCAGTCTTAGATCCAAGCATCACCAACAGAATACAAGAGATAGAAGAGAGAATCTCAAGTGCAGAAGATACCAAAGAAAACATGGACACAACAATCAAAGAAAATGCAAAATACAAGAGGCTCCAAACCAAAACATCCAGGAAATCTAGGGTACAATGAGAAGACCAAATCTAAGGATAATAGTTATCGAAGAGAGAAAATTCCCAACTTAATTGTCCAGTAAATATCTTCAACAAAATTTTAGAAGAAAACTTCCATAACCTCAAGAAAGAGATGACTATAGACATACAAGAGACCTACAGAACTCAAATAGATTAGACCAGAAAAGATCATATTATAGTCAAAACACCAAATGCAAAAAACAATGAAAAATATGAAAAAATAGAAGGAAAAATGTCAAGTAACATATAATGGCAGACCTATCAGAAGTACACCAGAGTTCTCACCAGAAACTGTGAAAGCTAGCATATCCTGGGTAAACATTTTACAGACTATAAGAGAAAACAAATGCCAGCCAATGCTACTACACCCAGCAAAACTCTCAATTAACATAGGTGAAGAAGTCAAGATATTCCATGATAAAACCCAACTTATATAATATCTTTCCATACTATAAAAGATAATAGATGGAAAATGCCAGCAAAAAGTAGGAAACTATACACTAGAAAAAGTAAGAAATTAATCTTCTTTTAACAAATCCAAAAAAAAAGGTAGTCACACAAACATAAAAACATCACAAATAACAGGAACCAACAATCACTATTCCTTAATATTGCTTAACATCAATGGACTCAATTCTGTAATAAAAAGACATAGACTAAGAGACTGAATACATAAACAAGATTCATAATTTTACTGCATACAGGCAATGCACCTCAGTGCCAAAGACAGACACTACCTCAGAGGAAAGGGCTAGAAAACAGTTTTCCAAGAAAATGGTCCCAAGAAACAAGCTGGATAGCCCATCTAAAATAAAAAAAAAAAATCAACTTCTAACCAAAAGTTGTCAAAAAGGATAAGGAAGGATACTTCATACTCATCAAAGGAAAAATTTACCAAGAAGAACTCACAATTCTGTATGTGGCTTTTCTGGGTTTTTGTTGTTGTTTCTATTAAAGAAGAGCCTTAGTCCGTGGTGATCATACAGGATGGATGAGATTATTTCAATCCTCTTGTTTTTGTTGAGGCCTGTTTTGTTTCTTTTATGAACGTGGGTGGCCTTTCACCAAATGCAAAGCCACCCTCATAAAAGAAACTTTGTGAAAGCTCAAAGCACACAATGCATCTTACACAATATTAGTGGGAGACTTCAACACCCCATTCTCATCATTTGAGAGATCATGGAAATACAAATTAACAGAGATACAGTGACACTGACAGAAGTTATAGACCAAATGGATTTAACATATAGCTATAGAACATTTCATCCTAAAACAAAAGAATGTACCTTCTTCTCAATACCTCATGGTAAATTCTCAAAAAGGAACCATATAATGAGTCACACAACAGGCTTCAACAGATACAAGATTGAAATAATCCCATGCATCCTATAAGATCACCATGGACCAAAGCTGGTCTTTAGTAGCAACAACAACAACAACAAAAATAAATAAAAATAAAAAATAAAAAACAGAAAGCCCACATACACATGGAAGCTGAACAATGCAGTACTCAATGATAATTTGGCCAAGAAAGAAATAAAGAAAGAAATTAAAGGCTTTAGAATTTAATGAAAATGAACTCACCACATACCCAAGCTTATTGGACACAATGAAAGCAGTGCTAAGAGGAAAATTCGTAGCTCTGAGTGCTCCAAAAAGAAACTGGAGAGAACATACACTATCAGCTTAACAGTAGACCTGAAAGCTCTAGAACAAAAAGAAGCAAATACACCCAAGAGGAATAGAGGGCAATAAATAATCAAACACAGGGCTGAAATCAATCTAGTAGAAACAAAAATAAGTATACAAAGAATCAACCAAACCAGGTGCTGTTTTTTTTTTTTTTTTTTTTTGTTTTTGTTTTTTTGTTTTTTTTTTTGAGAAAATCAACAAGATGAATAAACCCTTAGTCCGACTAGCCAGAGGAAAAAGACACAGTATCTAAATTAACAAATTCAGAAATGAAAAGTGAGATATATGGACAGAAACTGTGGAAATTAAAAAAATCATCAGATCCTACTAAAAAAGNCTATACTCAACAAAACTGGAAAATATGGATGAAACACACAACTTTCTAGGCAAATAAATACCAAGGTACCAATGTTAGATCAGGATCAGATAAGCCATCTAAACCATCCCATGTCCCCAAAGAAATAGAATCAGTAATTAAAGGCTCCCATCCAAAACACTGCCTAGGACCAGATAAGTTTAGTGTTGGGAACTAACAAAAGGGGCCCTGGGGAAGAGGGGGTAGGGGGAGACCCACATCTCACCAGAGTTCCACCTATTCTCTGGTCAGTCAGGCGTGGGAGGGCTGCCATACANCTTCCACTCAGCCCTGGGTGGGCATTCAAGCCTCTGACCTACTCTTCAAGGGGTGGCCAAGGGGAAGCCCTACCTGGGATTCCCAGAGGTACTTTACTAAAGCCACAGGGGTTATGGGAGAGAGGGATAAGGGAAGAGGTTCCCAATACTGGAGAGAGTGAGCACAGGGGATCTTGACTGGAGCAGAGACTCTCTATGGTTTTAGAGCTTTATTATAGAAAGGCAGGGAGAAAGAGAGAAAGGCAAGAAACAGAGACAGAGACAGAGACAGAGACAGAGACAGAGGAAAGGCTAGAGAGAAAGAAAGAGTAAGAGGGAGAGAGGAGAGGAGAGGAGAGGAGAGGAGAGGAGAGGAGAGG
>NC_034611.1:9450865-9454099 GCF_900095145.1 Mus pahari | reverse complement strand
AGAGGAGAAGACAAAGAGAGAAGAGAGAGGAGAGAAGACAAAAAGAGAATAGAGGGGGTGAGAGTGGGTGGTAAGAGGTAAGAGAGTGAGAAGTAAGAGAGCAAGCAGGGGCTGAACAGCACTTTTTATTTTCTTTACTGTTGATAGGTAACTGGGACAGAGTTTTGCCTGAAGGTCAGAATTTTGGGCCACTGCCTATATGACTTCTAGCCATGCTTCTCTTGTGGGGGCTTTGGGGGATCTAGCCCCAACATTTCTCTGTTTAGTTTTTGCCTGGGGAACATGTCTATTGATCATATTAGAGTATTATAGTCAATCAATAATTTTAGATCTAAGAGTGCTTATGCTGTGAAGTTGAATGTTCCCATTTTGGGGTGTACATAATTAGAATTTTAATACCTTTTGGTGAATTTTTCTTTTTCTAAGTGTAAAATAATCTCCTGTATCCTTTCAGACTAGTTTTGTTTGAAGTATATTTTGCCAGATATTTGAACATCTATGCCTTCTTGATTCATTATTCCATTTACTTGCAATACTTTTTTTTTCATCCTTTTACCCTGAGGCAGTATCTATCACTGATGGTGAGATATGTTTCTTGTAGTAGTAGAGATGACCCTGTTTTCTAATCCAGTCTGTTAATCTTTGTCTTTTTATTAGAGAAATAGAGCCAGTTAACAATGAGAGATATTATTGAATAATATTTGTTAATTCCTGCTCTGTGTGCTGTGTTCTTAGCTTTCTTTTGGGTAACTGTTGTGATATTATTTAGTCTTTATAATTCCTAGGTATATTTAATACTATCAGGTTAAAGTGTTCCTTAGTATTCTCTGGATAGCTAGCTGGCTTTACAGACATACGTTCCTTTAACTTATAATTGTTATGGATTTTTTCTTTCTTTTTTAATTACAACTGATAGTTTTGCTAGACATAATAGTTTGAGATTCTGTGATCCTGCCAACTGTGACATCCTCACTGATCCTGTTATTCCAGTCCCCACCTCCAGAAAAAAATGCCCCAGAATTCCCAGAAAATCCTGTCAGAGGACCAAGTAGACTAGTAGAATAGGTCACCAAGCTTCAGATCTCCACTTCCTGTTCTCTCCCCTAAATCTAATCCCTGAATCTCATCTCAGCTCTGTACCAAATTATTTGTTCTGGATTCTTGTCACTCTCTGAGTTCATTTCCAGGGGATTGACAGATCTTGGAGGAAGATCATGTTTTTATATTAACTGTGGACTTCCTCATTCCCCATAGACCACACCAATTTTTAAGTGTCATCTCCCAATACCTAAAAACATATTTTATCCATAACTCCCAGTGGCCATACTTATGATCCCAGAAGAATTTTCTAACTACTCTACAACCACATCCTCCTAAAAGACAGAAACCAAACAGCAAGGAAGACACCCAAGAAAGACAAGACTAGATATCAGCACCTAGATTTATGATCATGCCATATCATGATGCCAAATGGCAACTTTAAAACACAATCAATATCAGCTAAGACAATATGACTCCAATAGAGCTCAGCAACCCTACCATAGCAGGCCCTGAAAAGTACAGTACAGCCAAAACACAACCCATGGACTTCAAAATAGTATTTATGAAAATGTTAGAGGTTCTAAACATGGAAATGAGTGAATCTATTTAAACAAACAAACAAACAAAAAAAACTATGAAAACACAAAACAGTCAAAGGAAATGAAGCGAATGGTTAAAGACCTGAAAGTGGAAATCTAACCACTAAAGAAAACCCAAGCTCCAGGTAATCTGGAAGTGAAAACTGTAGAAACTCAATCAGGAACTTCAGAAAACCTCATCAACAAAATGTAAGAGATGAAAGAAATACCTACAGGCACTGGAAACAAGATAAAAGAAATGGATACTTTGCACAATGAACATGTTAAATGTAAAGAAATAATTTAGGTATGAAACATCTAGGAAATCTGGGAAATATAAAAAGACAAAATTTATGAATAATAGCAATGGGAACCAGGCAATGGTGGCACATGCCGTTAATCCCAACACTTGGGAGGCAGAGGCAGGCAGATTTCTGCATTCGAGGCAAGCCTGGTCTACAGAGTGAGTTCCAGGACAGCCAGGACTACACAGAGAAACCCGGTCTCGAAAAACCAAACCAAACCAAATCAAAACAAAACAAAAACCAAAAAACCAAGAACAAACAAACACACAAACAATAAGAGGAGGAGAAACACGGGTCAAAACTCAGAAAATATTCCCAACAAAGTCTTAGAAGAAAACTTTCTTAACATAAAGGTAATATGACAGAAAACACTAAATTCAGTCCCTCACAACCCTCACCGCCAATGACTAAATTCTCCCCTTCCTAGGGACAGCTGATTTCTTGCACTCTTGGATCCCCTCTTTCCCTATTCTCACTCACCCCTGATATGAGTTGACCCTTTGTTCCTTACACGACCTCCTCTCTGCACTCACTGCAAAGCTCTTTTAGGCCCTAGCCTTAAACATTAGATATGTGATTTACCCTTTCTCACTCTATGTCACAAAGATTGAGGAATATGTTCCCAGAGTCCTGGGTAATCAACTGGGACATTCCTTTGCTCTGGGGATCTTGCTCATGTTCTCCAGCTGCAGCTGAACTTATTATGTGAGAGTTAAAAGGGTTAACATTTCGGTCACTACTACTGCCTTCTCTTTTAATCATCTATCCAACTTACAAAGGTCCCCAAACACTAATCCTCTCCTGTATTCTCTCTTAAGGTAGTATTGGTAGAGGATGCCAGAATTACCTTTCAGCCATGTCCATATCTCAACATTTTAAATTGACTCAAGTTTCTGGTTTGATTTCTTTAGGTATGTACAGATTTTTTTTTTCTGCTGGATTCTTCTACCTATCATGTCTGGTTCCAAATTCTAGATTCTACATCTTCATCCACTTCTATTTGACTTCTCTAAACATCCATCTCTCCTCATTTACTCAGTCCCTCTTTGGCTACTGGAGGCTGCTATGCCCTCAAGGCCTAACCATGTGGTCAAGTCTCTAGTAATAAAAACGTTAGTTCCTCTCCCTCTATTGAAACCATACCTATTTCCTGGCATCCTCACCCTAGGAACTGTGTGCTAAGTCCTGAAGGTTCCTTATATTATTCTAGGCCTCTGTAACCTTGTACCTCCTGTCTCTCAGATGCATGGAAATCTCCATTTTTCTATACCCTTCTGGGCTTTCTCTCTCTCTCTCTCTCTCTCTCTCTC
>NC_034611.1:9434655-9450845 GCF_900095145.1 Mus pahari | reverse complement strand
CTCTCTCTCTCTCTCTCTCTCTCTCTCTCTCTCTCTCTCTCAGTTTTTCAAGACAGTGTTTCTCTGTTTAGCCCTGGCTGTCCTGGAACTCACTCTGTAGACCAGGCTGGCCTCGACCTCAGAAATCCTCCTGCCTCTGCCTCCCAAGTGCTGGGAGTAAAGGTGTGCGCCATCATGCCAGGCCTGAACTTCTCTCTTATATTTCCCATTCTTTTAACCTCCCACTTGGAGCTTATAGAAACTCCATTCAATGGAGTTTGTTTTACATGAACCTTCTTCTCTTTCTCCATGGACTCATCTTATTAAAGGTTCACACTGTTACTACAGTTTGGCCTCAGTACAATGCAATGGCCAAAATTGGGGTGTTCAATTTTCAATGGTGGCAACTTCTACCACTGCACAAACAAGTGATCCAAAAACCTTTTACATCTAAACTTGCTCTTTCCTTGTCTATTTTTCCTATCTATACCTGTTTGAGGTACCTCTTACATATAAATGCTTAGCTTCTAAGAGTGCTATACATCTAACAAATAGCCCACTATAATAGGGTTAGAAATGTCCTCTATATGTGGATGTCAATGGCTGATTCAATTCTCTATAACTCCCCTATCTATCTCTTTTCACCGGGCCTTATATTCTATGCCTGTTTTCTGTATGATCAGAAGGAGAGGATACCACACTTACCTTTCAGCCATGCCTATGTAAAAAGTGACCAGAAACTTAAAGTGTTATTCATATTGTTCATAAAAATACCATGGGACAAATCTGGGCTGTCCTAATCGCACATTAGCTACTGAGTAACACTCTGCCTGGCCACTTTGGAGACTGCTGGTTGTGTATTCATCCCTGGTTAAATGTACAACTTCCATTCATGAACTTATCCATTGAATTATTAGTTTCTTCCACTTTATAGTTCATTAACTGCGCTAAGCTAAATACCTCTGCTACCCCTTATCTCTCTCTTCAATGTTGTCAACTGTTTTTAACTCCTTAGGAAAACACTTTATGGGCACACTGAATCACTCAGACTGTGATAATACTTTCACTCTGATCACTGCCACCCAGGCCTTGAGTCAGAACATCCACAGCTCCTGAATCTTCTGTAACACTCAAGTTTACTGCTGCCTCCCCCTGGGTGGTCTGGGACTTGTGCCCTGATGTTTCTTTTTCCAAAATTAGGGATGATACCCATAAAGATCCCTTGCTGGTTCTCATCATCGAGTTTGTAGCCCCATAGCATCACAAACCAAGAGCTCAGGCTCTTCCTTTTCTTTCAGTCCTGGGCATAATCTCTGTCATCACCACTGGAGTCATGGAACTGACCACTTCCCTAGCTATTAACCATCAGTTTTCTTCTCAGTTCATCCAGCATTTCCAAGAGTTGTTCGGACCATTCACACTGCCCAGGGCTGAATAGATTCACTGGCTACCATAGTATTACCAAATCAGCAAGGTTTAAATCTACCAGCAGCAGAAAGAGGGGGTATTTGTCTCTTCTTCTGTGAGCAATGTTGCTTTTATGTCAAAACAGCCAGATGTAGTAATAGATAAGATCTGACAACTCCAAGTGGATCTCCAAAAACATTACGAAACACTTCAGTACCTTTAGTCATTTGATCATTTGCTCAATATGGAATTGGATACATTTTAAATCCCATTTCTCCTTATTTTCCTCATTCTACTAATTGCACCCTGATCTACAAATGTCTTGTATAGATTTACCAGCAGATGGGACAGATTTCTAACCAGACATTTAATCAGTTGCTATTAAAAAAAATTAAAGTTCCATATTAGCTATGGAGACATGAGTCCTGCAACACCCAATTAATTATACCCTGGTGAAGGTCCTTTGTCTCAAGGACATCATGGTTATATCAATGCCCTTTCCCAATTCCTGGTTGTTTATTAATAAACAAAAAAAAAGGAGAAATGTAGGATAAATGGCCAGAGCCAACTGCTGGATGTAAAAATCTTGCCAAAACCCAGGAATCCCTGTGCTTTCCACAAGATCAGGCCACATAATCCCTCCAATACCAGATCTACCCCCATCATAAGAAGTCCTCGCTTTTGCTAAGTTTTATATTTGCTTCTCACCTGAGCAGACATATCTATCCTCTTGTATCTTTGCCAATACATCTCTTGCATAAAGTTTGTTGACTTTGTGGTAATCCTTGGCTCCCTGCAGCCAGAATACCTTTTTCCTTAGAACTACAACACTTGTATTCAGAAAACCTTGTAACACAAACAGGTAGAAGTAATTTCGCTAAAAAAAATATCTAACTAAAATATCTAGCATGCAGGAAATCAAGACAATTGGGACATTTATGTCTTCCTTATCAACAAATACAGTGCATGAACAGTAAATCATTCCTGGGGATGCTTATACAGGTTCATGGGTACTTTGTTTTTGTTTGTTTGTTTGTTTGTTTATACAATGTGTTCAATTCAAATAATTATGAGCATACAATTCATAGTCATGAAACATACACAAAGGAAAAGTGCCTCAACCTGAAGGAATTAGATAACAGGGTTCTCGAGAGAAGGGAGCTACAAAGACAAATTTAGGGATCAGAAGACTCGAAGGAAGGAGGCAAGGCAAAAATTCAGTTCGTACCTCATTTACTCTTGGGAAATGGAGGACTTATAAAGCTGAAAACCACACACAGTATTTGCTCAGGTATGCAAGCCAAGCCTGTTGGGATAAGTAACACATTAAAGTCAAAGAAATATCCCCATTGTCAAAGGTCCAGAAAGGAGTGCCTTCATTGTAAAAGGAAAGCAATGCCCTCATTGTAAAATGTCCCGAGTCAGTTATGGAACAGAAACAAGATAGTGGAAGAAGCAAAGAGTGTTAGATGATGGCCCTGGCCCAGGGACAAAATGGAGGCTGAGATTGTAGGGTCTTCCAATCCTCAACAGAAAAGAGTAACAGAATTGTTTGTGCAAATCAGAGGAAAGATAAATATCTACTCAGTAAGATTATAGCTGAACAGCTGTAACTCCATGAACATAGTATCCTGTGATTACAATTAGTTTTTGTCAACTTGATATGAATATCGACATACCCGAAAATAGGAAACTTTATTTGAGTAATTCTTTCTGTTTGATTGGATGATGGACATGCCTGTGTGGCATTTTCATGATCGATAATTGATATAGAAGAACTCTGTTCACTTGGTAAATGGGTTTTGGTGTATAAGAAAGCTCCCCAATGGTCTGTGCTTCAGTTTTTGCTTCCAGGTTCCTGCTTAAAGTTCCTCTTCCAGCTTCTTTGGATGAAGCCTGTATGATGAAATGAGCTGCTATGGAGAGGAACTGGGGGAGTAGAGGGGGGAAAAGCTGTAAAAGCTGTAATTAGAATAAATTATGTTAAAGAAGAATCTACTTTCAATAAAAGGGGTAAGAGGGCTATTAATGACCATGCTAATTAAGTCAATTAAAAATTCTGATTCCTTAATAGTATCAGGGATTGGCTATATTACATAGGATGGGTCTCAAGTAGGGGCAGTCATTTTTTGCCTATTTCCCCTGTCTTTGCTCCATCTTTACCGCTGCACATCTTGTAGGCAAAACAAATTTTGAGTTGAAGGCTTTGTGGGTGGATTGATTTCCACCTTCCTCCACTGGATATCCTGCCTGGCTACAGAAGGTAGCCACTTCAGTATCTTTATTCTATGTAGACAGGAATCTCAGCTAGGATAACCCCATATCCTTGTATTATCCCCCAACTCCAGGCCTCCAGTTAGTCCCAGAGTTGCCCCCCCAATAATATCCATTCTCACCTTCAGCAATCAGACACATACCCTCCCCACACTGATTGCCATCCTTTCCTGTTCTTCATCCTCTCTCTTACGCAGTTGACTATTTCTATCCATGTCTGATTACTATTTTGTTTCACCTTTTGACTGAGATTTTGTGCATCCTACCTTAGGACCTCCTTATTGCCCAGTTCCTTTGGGTCTAAGAATTGAAGCATGGTTATCCTGCATGTTGTGGTTAATGTCTACTCATAAGAGAATACATACCATACATGTTCTTTTGGGTGTAAGTTACCTCATTCAGGATGATGCTTTCAAGTTCCATTCATTTCCTGCAAAATTCATAATGTCTTTATTTTTAATAGTTGAGTAGTATTCCATTGTGTAGATGTACTATATTTCCCCTTCCAAGTGAGACTCAAGCATCCTTCCTTGTGCCCTTCTTCCTGTCCAGCTCTCCTTGGGTTTGTATAGCATAGCAAGGACATACTGTATTTTATGGCTAATATCCACTTATAAATAAACATATACTGTGATGTGCTTTTGAGACTGGATTACCTCACTTAGGGTGATATTATTGAATTCTGCCCATTTGCCTACAAAACTCGTAATGTCTTAGTTTTTCATAGCTGAATGGTATTCCATTGCATAGAAGACCACATTTTCATTATCTATTCTTCAGTTGAGAGACATCTAGGTTGTTTGCAGTATCTGGATATTATAAATAAAGCTGCCATAAACATAGTGGAGCAAGTATTCCTGTGATATAGCGGGGTATCTTTTGGCTATATGCCTAGGAGTGGTATAGCTTAGTCTTGAGGTAAAACTATTTCCAGTTTTCTGAGAAACCTCTAAGTTGTTTTCCCAAGTGGTTGTATAAGTTTACACTCCCAACAACAATGGAGGAGTGTTCCCCTTCCTCCACATCCTCTTCAGCATGTGCTGTCACTTGACCTTTTGATCTGAGCCATTCTGCTGGGTGTAAGATGGAACTCAGAGGTATTTTGATTTCTATATCTCTAAAGACATTGAATATTTCTTTAAAAGTTTCTCACCCATTCTAGATTCATCCATTGAAAATTTTGTTTAGCTTTATAACCCATGTTTATTTGGGTTATTTGGTTAATTGGACTCCAACTTCATGAGTTCTTTATATATTTTGTGTATTAACCCTCTGTCGGGATTAATCTGTAGACTACCGTTTTGTCCTATTGAAAGTGTCTATTGCCTTGCAAAAGCCGTTCAGTTTCATGCCAACACTATTAATGGTATTCTATTATGATTGCTTTTAAACAATTTCAGCCATCTTGTTTCAGCTCAAGATGGGTATAATATAGGAGGTAGTTCATTCTCTGATGTATAATAAAAATATTTTCTAAAAACTCAAGAAGGTCTGAAACATTTTTAGGAATGTAATAAATTCATATACTCCCAGAGGTTGGTTAATATGGATCAGTAGCCCTTGGACTTTTGATTTATCTGGAGGAAAAGGAGGCAGGGAAGAGGAAATCAACCAGAATCCAACTGGGCTATTGGGTCAATATGGTAGAAGGGCCTCTGATACAGTTTTATTTGGATTGTAAAAGAAACCATCCACCATGTCATGCCCAATCAATATCCTTTTTTTCCTCAGGAAGATCCATCAACCCAAGAAAAAATGTAAGGGGTTGTTTAGTTGTGCGTTCACAGAGTTACTAATTGCAGGGTTAGAGCAGTTCCCTTGTAGTTCCCCTCTACACACACAGAGAGGTGGTCTCTTTTGGGCCTCTCTGTAGTTGGCAATGTCTGCATACATCCTCTTGGTTACATTGTGACTATTTATCTGGATCATTTTTTAAAAATAGCTTCTAGTTTACCTGGACATAAGGCTCCTACAGTCATGTACGATGCTAAAAAGCATTTCTTCCCAAACCTGTCAATAGCTAACTTCCATGCATGATTGTTGGAAAATTTAATAGTTTCTGAAATTAGTTTTAAGCATGCACTTATTTGACTGTTCACTATAGTCAGTCTCAGGATTTCCTACTGTAGAAGGGAATAAGTAGACAATCTAGCCACACTAAAAGGGAAAAATAAAGAAAGAGGAGTGCTATTTTCAAAAGACACTTAGCATAAGTGAAACTGAGCCAAATGTGATAGTCCAATTCCAGTCCTGGTCTGGGACAGGTTTGGCATAGGAGCGATGAATCCAGGCAATGATCTCATTGAAACCTTGACACCAGTCTGTGTTGTCAGGATGATTGTATGAGATCCTTTCTAAGCAGGTGTCATTCCTTTTTTCTGAAACTTGGTGATGTACAGTTGGTTCCTGAGTCAGAATGAATGACAATTCACCAAGAAGTGAAACAGAAGGACATCTCAAACCTTAGAATGGACTGAACTTGTGGGAGAGACTTATTAGTAACCTCCTAAATAATAGGGTCTCTTTAAATGGGGCAGCAAGGAGGCTAGTCTTCCAAACGTTCTCCATAGTAGAAGATGCCTGCTGTGTAAGGGCATAAGAAGGGCCAGGGATGGGAGATTAGGCCAATTTTCACCAGCTTTTACAATTAGTTTAGTGAGAGCCAAATTAGTAGTCCAATTTATGCACTTAATGTGTCTGGAGCTCTGAGGTCAATAGACAAAGTGGAGCCTTTAGGCAACATGGAAGGCCTAACTGCCCATTTGCACTTTAGATGAAATGAAGACAGATCTATTTGAAGATCCAATTTACAGAGGCAGCCTGAACCTAGGAACAACATTATGTAAAAGAATCTTGACCATTGTTGGAACCGTCTCCATTGGCTACAAATTCTTCTGCTCCTGAGAAAGTATCCACAAATGTTAACAGGTACTTTATCCCCAGCCCGAGGAGTCTTCATCTCTGTAAAATTGACTTCTCATTTTTCAACACGAGCTACTTCCCTCAGATGAACAGAAGGGACTCTTTTTGCCCCTTGCCTTGAGTTGACCTGTGTGCAGCTGAGACATTAAAAGACAGCCTGGGTTATAATCTGTTTGAGATGCAGAAGCTGATACCTGGTGTTATCCAGATGGGTAGTATTGTATAGCAAAAGGCATCTGAAGGCCACAAGAAGTCTGTCCTTGAGTCTGGCAAGATCTACCATTCAGTTAAATTATATTTTGCATTCTGGAAATGGCTCTCAAACTCGTCTTCCAAGGCATAGGTAGACTGAGGAGGGATGCCATTCCGTATCTGTTTGTCCCAAAATGGTCCGGAAGGAGGGAAGCATAGCCAGGAGAAAGGCGTAAAGTTCAGGCTCTCAGTTGGCAATGAGCGTGCAGGCTCTCAGTTGGCAATGAGCATGTAGGCAATAAACATAGCAAGCAACAGCTTCAGAGAAGAGGTCCATTTATTGTGGGAGGGGTATTTATACCCCTGGAGAGTGGCTAGAGTCTCTGGGGGCAAAGTTTATGTTACTGTGTACTGTTGGCCAGGGCAGAGGTTTTGGAAGTTACTTCAAGATCAAATATGGAGTGAAGCCTGAGAGCTGTCAGAGTAATAAATTTATGCCAGGGTTGTGTTTGGAGAGCCAGTTTTAGTGTGTCAGGTTGGGAGCAGGGAGGTAGCCAACTCCTGCGATCCTCATGTTTGAGGTATCTGGGATTAAAGCTACCTGGACCTTTTTATAACCCTAGGCTATTATGACCCCACAGAGGGAAGGAACTGTGGGTCAGAAAAATCAACAGGCAAAACAGATAGAGGCTCCACAGGCATCTCTGTTGTGTGTGTGGCTGCCTGATCTGCCCTCTAATTTTACTGGGATTCTGATGTGTTGGCGATCTGATGCAATGGATAACAGCTACCTCTTTTGAGGGCCAGACCTCTTCAACAAAAGCAAGAATTTTCTCATTGTTTTATCAGTTTTTTTTCCTTCAGGACTTTATAGATCTATCTTCATATAAATCATGGCATAAACATGGAAGGTAGCAAAAACATAGCTGCTGTCTCTATGAATAGTCATTTCTATGTCTTTTCCCCTGTGTAGGGCTTGAGTCAGAGCAATCAACTCTGAATTTTGGGCCAAGGTGCCCTGTGGAAATGCTTGTGCCTAGATGGTGATCTATTCATTTCTTAATATTGATGTGCCTCGCCTCACTCAGTTGATTAGAAGCTGTTTCCATCAGTAAAAATTGGCCTCTGTGTCCGACAAAGAAGTATATTGGAGGTCTGGACAACTAGAGTGAGAGATGTCCAGCATGTTTTCACAGTCATGGAGGGGTATGCCAGTGTTGTCATCAGGCAAAAATGTCACAAAATTGAGACAGTACAACAGCAAAAAGTGAGATACTGCTGATCAAGTATCAGACTCAGATATTGAGTATATAAGGACATTTGACATCCTCCAGCTATTTTGTCCTCCTAGGATTGTTTTCACATCATAGAGAACCATTGAAGTCAAGTTTTGATGCAAGGTGAGATTATCAACTTTCCTTATTTATATATTGGCTGCAGCTATAGCACATAACCAGAATGACTACCTGGTCCAGATACTTGAACATATATACTACAGGACTCTACCACAGTCCCATTGTCTGAGTCAAAATGCTCATTACAATACCCATAGTCTCATAGATGAAGATGTGGAACAGTTTAGTAACACATAGTAGGGCCAAACCTAGTGTTTAGGTTAGAACTTTCTTTAGTTACCAAATGTATGCCTCTCTATTTTCGTCAATTTTAAAGTCTGCTCTCCTATAACAGTAGAATAAAGGGGATGTTCTATTTCAGCAAGTCCAAGAATCCACAGCCTAAAATATCTAACACCCTTAGGAATGTTTATTCCTAATTTTTGGTTTAAGGGGGTAGGGATCTGGGCAATAGCTTCCTTCTAGGCAGAACTGAGGATTCTCCTACATTAATCAATTTTCTATCCCAGGCAGTCTTCTCTTTTGCAGAGCTGAGCCTTTCTCTCTGAGACACATTATCCTAATGTGGGCAGTAGCTGGAACAATATCTTTGTGCCTTTTAAATAAGTGGTAGTGTCAGCCAATGCTAATGAACAATTATCTCATCATGGTGCAGAGTTGAATTAAGACTTGTCACCCTAAATCCTGTTAAATCTTTTTGTAATGTCTCCCCAAAGTGTGTAGAGGAAATTTTGAAACCTCTATGTAGTCATGTCCAGGGTAACTGCCTGGGCTCATCAGTTCATTAAAAGACAAATATGGGCTGGCTCACTAGTCAGAGAAATGGACAAGAAAGCATCCTTAAAGTCCAGGCTTATACAGACCTAGTAGTCTGCCAAGAAACTGGGTAAAATGTACAGATTGGGCCCAATAATCTGAATGGTTTCAGTCCATTTAGTTACCTCTGAGAGATAGTAGACTGGCCCATAATATAAGGGCCCTGGTTTATAGAAAGGTGGGAAAGGCATATTCCAAGTCAACTGGCATAGAGTAAGGATATTACCTCCCAAAATTCTCTTAACATGGGAGCGGGATTTGAGGAGGGGGACAATTCCCACTCTAACCACTTGGTTCATTGGATATTGTTGGACCCTTATCATTGTGGTTGTAGCAAAAGACATAATGACTAGTGGGTGGTACACTGTCTTAAGTGCAGAGGTTTTAACTCAAACTGTACCTTAGGAAACTGGAGCAGAATCCCTGGGTCTAGATTTATTTCTGTTGTGAATTCTTGAAGAGCTAGGAAATATTTTGGAGGCAGAAAGACAGTCAAGATAAGTTGGTAGGCAGGAAATTTTAGGTTTCTGAGAAATAAAGGAAATGGTGATTCCTAATTTTCAAAGATCTCTGCAAGAAGAGAAGAGGGGCAATCTCACACTAGCATGAGAGAGTAAGTCACTTAGTTGTGGTGCAGGCTTCCTTTTCTTTTAGGTGTGAGGTGATCATCCTTAATGGTGTCATGCTTCCTATGCCAGCAACTTTTTGTTGATAACTAACCTCATTGGATTTTTTAAACATCCTCTGCCTCATTGTCTACTTAAATGGGTGTCCTACTAATACAGGGACTAAGGACTCTTGGAGGTCTAGCAAGTTCTTTGTAATTTACTATCAATCTTTCTTGTGGTTGGACAAGCTATTGCTTTTCTATGTTTGAGACAGTCAGTATATTCACTCTAATACACCCTCTGCACCTAATATATACATTGATCCCCTTAGAGAGGGGCCTTCCAGGTCTTTCTCATTTGGGGGTGGGGGGATTTCTCCCTTGGACTTGAGAAGCACAAGCAGTGGAGAGCTGGGGGTGAGTTGCTGGCAATCAGTCAGCATAACATTTCCCTACCTGCACAGGGCTCATCAGTGGCCAAGACAATTTGCTTTTGCCTTTTGGTATCTTGGTTATTATAAACCTTTTGGGCCATTTTCATGAGCTGGGAGGTGTAATTTCAATTTCTTTAAAATGTATCTTTTATGATGGTTCTTAAACACTTTAACCTCCCTTTTAACCCACCACCCAACAGAAGTAGTGGGAAAGAAAGGATATTGAGGGGATGGGAAGCAGGGAGTGGACCTATTTAGAAAGGAGGTTCCCATCTGTGTAGTCTGGAAACCAGGAATTCAGTTCTCAGGTCAGCAGTGGCATCTCGATCCATCTGCAACGCTTCATGGATATACGAGCAGTCCAGTTCGATAGAGACAGGATAGCAAACAAGTATCAGTAGAGATGGCACTACCTAACAGAGACAGCCAGGCCTCAGTCTCCGCAGGAGTCAGCAGGAAGGACCTGCAGGAAGATTAGGAGTTCTCAGCGGTGCCTCTCTCAGGAAATCGAAGACCATCCAAGATGAGAGACCCACAAGTGTTGCACAGCAGATGTACCATCATGCAAGCTCTGTCTCTGTCATTCTGTGGAGTCCTATTTATACCCTCCAAGAATCATGTGTCTTCCATCTGCCTTGCCTCAGAGCAATTCTTGCCTCAGTGCTAGACTTGCCTCAGCACATACATGCAATCAGTCTGAGACCCAACAAATGCAGCGCAACTACACAATGTAAGGTTGACCAGTACATGCATGTTGTTAGCAAAGAATCCTTCATCATGTGTACTTTCATGTGTTTGCTTTAGCAGAATATCCTCTCTCCTGTGTCTGCCTCAGTGAAACATTCCTTCATGGGTCTGCCTTGGCCTTTCACCTGTGTCCACTTTAACAAAACATTCCTGCACATGTTTGCCCCAGTAAAACACCATCCAACATAATTGATTTCTCAAAGAACACTTAAGCGTCTACTTCAGGGAGGTATTCACCCCTGCAAATACCGCTACCTTTTAGAGATTTTTGTGCCTATCCACAGCTGATTGAGTGAGAAAATCAAAATTTAATACCTTAGCATTTTCTGGAGGTAGTGGATCAAAAAGGTATAAATTCTGAAAGCTTCCTACAGTCTCTGGAAAAAAAATCCTCTGGGAGATTCCTATGAGCACCGAATAACCTCAATAGTCTTAGACAATTTGGTCAGTATTTGAGTTGTTCCCTGAATTCCATTCATAAATTTCCAAAGAAAAGTGTTCAGTGCCTGGGAGCATGGATATACATTGGGGTCCCAAACACCTGCATCCAATCAACCTGAGTCCAAGGATTCCTTACCAATGGAGATCAACTACATAATGTAAGGCAGACCGACACATATGCATTGTTAGCAAAGAACCTTAATTGAATGTGAATGCTCGCTCAAAAATGAACAGTTTATGAACCAGTGGTGGTGGTACATTCCTTTAATCTCGGCACTTGGGAGGCAGTGGCAGGCAGATCTCTGAGTTTGTGCCCAAACTTTTCTACAGAGAGAGTTCCAGGGCATGAAAGTATCCACAGAGAACCCACATCTCATAGGAAAACCAGGTAGGTTAAAAACAGATATTCACCTCTCCGTGGGCTCTCTCAAATGCAATCCCCAATCTTATCCCAAGCTTTGTAACAGACCAACTACTACAGCCTCCTCTCCCTCTCTGTCTCTTCTCTATTTACTGACCAGAATACTAAGATGATGGAAGATTTAGAGGTGTTGAATTGGGAGTAAAGGTAATTGGGCCAACTAAGCAAAAATCATATTTAGAGGTGTTGAGCAAAGAGTAAAGATGAGGGCATGCTAGCCACGGGATGTTTAGAAGAGTCCCGCCATTAAGCCAGTAAGGCAGGTTAAAAATGAGCTGATGCATGTGTGTCTTTCATCATGGATCTGAAGGAGCACCTGAGCGGGGGCACACCTGTGCCTTGCCGGGAGCTCAAAGCAGTATAGCCAGGCCTACCCATAACACCTTAACAGACATTTTATGCTGAATATGAATAAGTGCTGAATAGAGCTTCAAATCTATCTGAGAGTGAATAGTAATAATAGTGGTATTGACAAATATACCATTCTAAGTGTGAGACATGTATTTAATCATTTGTAATTTTCCCAACTATACTGTGAGAAAAGTTGTAGGAATACCGTCATTACTTCCTCAGGGATAAAATGTGGTATATTAGTATTAGGTACATTTCTATTTCCAGGCTTGCAATGTAGAATCCAAAATAAATTCAAAACCACCTAGCCCATTCCCCTCTGAAAGGACTTTCCAAACTACACAATTTTATCAGTCAAAATGACCAGACCAAGTCTAGTGCTGCCAAAACAAGAATAGCTGTTCTCAGAAAAATAACCCTAACAAAAATAACAGTTCTCAGAAAAAATTCTCCTGCCCTGCCTAATTCTGAGAAAAGCCATAAGAGCAGGCAGAGTGAGTCACTAGGCCAAAGGTAGTCACTCTATGCAAACCAACGAATGCCTGAAAGGGTTATTTGCTACACCAATGAGAATAAGCCAGCTAGCCTTGTTGCCTAAATCTACCCCTTACAAGGTAAAAAAGTGTGTTCTTTGTTTGTTCTGTGTCTCTCCTCTTGCCTGCATGCTGAGGGTGGTCCCCAACATGTTGGATCAAAAAACAAAAAAACAAAAAACAAAAAAACAAAAACAAAACAAAACAAATAAACAAACAAACAAAACCTTTTGCAGTTTGCAGCAATGTCAATCTCTGTGGTCTTTGTGAGTGAGGGTCTTTTGATGGACTCCAACATTTGGTGTGTTGACCAGAAAGATCCTCCTCAGGAGGGACCAGACACCTTACATCGGAGGGCTGCTCGGGCAAGGCAAAGTGGGTTTCCCTGTCTATCTGTCTGTCTGTCTGTCTGCCTGTCTGTCTTGTCAGTGTCCACTGTCTGTGTTTGTCATTTGTGAGGCTGGTTAGGTCCCGGGAGAGGACAACTGGTCTCAGGTGCAAGGCTGTTTTGGTTCTGATCAGTCTCAGGTTTGGGGGGTCTTCTCATGAGAGAGACCCATCTGGTTGATCGTTGTGACACACAGAGGTGCTGAGATGTCACAGGCCACAGGAAACTGGAGGACACTCCAGATTCCTGCTGGGAGGTTGGATCGGAGGCAGTCCTTCTTAACCCAGTGGAAGCTGGGAAGCAGCTACCACTTGGTACAGATAGTATCAGGCTCCCGTGGGAATCATGTGATGCTCTGTGTTGGTCTTGTTTGTCTTGGTTATTTTCTGTTTCTGCAGTTACGCTTTATCTGGACAGTTTCTGTTGTGTGTCTCTGTGTTTCTGTGTTCAGACTTGGATTGACGACCATTTTAAGAATCACGAGCCTATCCTTTTTTCCCATTCACAGGTCCCCTACTGGTTGGTACTTATGCCTTCCGGGAAAAGTCTGAAAATCCTGTCAGACCCCATGGTGACCTCCTCCTTTCAGATCCTCCACAGCCACCCTACCTATCCCCCTTTATCTCTCCAACCTCAGAAAGCAGCCAGCAAGGCACAGGCACAACCACCGACCTTGGATTGCCAAGGTGGCGAACCATCCGCCCGACCTGTGAACCTGGACCAGAGGAGGGGCAGTCTCTGGGACCTCAGTGGATGTTTACTCTTCGATTAGTGCTTTAGTCCCTCAGAGCTCTGGAAGATTTGGTTGTTTGATATTGTTTTCCTTCCTATCGGATTGCAAACCCCTTCAGCTCGTTTAGTCCTTTCTATAACTCCTCCAATGGGGACCCAGTGCTCAGTCTGCTCAGACCACTGGTTGGCTGTGAGCATCCACCTCTGTATTTCTCAGACTCTGGCAGACCCTCTCAAGAGACAGCTATATCAGGTTCCTGTCAGCAAGCACTTCTTGGCAACCACAATAGTGTCTGCATTGGTAGCTATATGGGATGGATCCGCAGCTGGAGGAGTCTCTGGATGGCCTTTCCTTCACTCTGCTCCACATTTCGTCTGCATATTTGCTTCCGAGAGTATTTTGTTCACTCTTCGATGAAGGACTGAAGCATCCACATTTTGGTCTTCTTTCTTCTTCAGCTTCATATGATATGTATATGAATTGTATCTTTGGAATACTAACCACTGATCAGTGAGCACATACCATGTGTGTGCTTTTTTTGACTGGGCTACCTCACTCAGGATGATATTTTTCTAGTTCCATCCACTTGCCTATGAATTTCAGGAATGCATTGTTTTTAATAGCTGAGTAGTACTCTGTTGTATAAATGCACCCCATTTTCTGTATTCATTCCTCTGTTGAGGGACATCTAGGTCCTTTCCAGCTTCTGGCTCTTATAAATAAGGCTGCTGTGAACGTAATAGAGCCTGTGTCCTTGTTATATGTAGGAGCATCATTTGGGTATATGCCTAGAAGTGGTATAGCTGGCTCCTCAGGAATTACTCTGTCCAATTTTTTGAGGAACTGCCAGACTGATTTACAGAATTGCTGCACCAGCTTGCAATTCCACCAACAATGGAGGAGTGCTCCCCTTTCTTCACATCCTTGCCAGTGTCTCCTGTCACCTGAGTTTTTGATCTTAGCCATTCTAACTGGCGTGAGGTAGAATCTCAGGGTTGTTTTCATTTGCATTTCCCTGATGACTAAGGATGTTGAACATTTCTTTAGGTGCTTCTCAGCCATTCAGTATTCCTCAGTTGAGAATTCTTTGATTAGCTATGTACCTCATTTTTTATCAAGGTTATTTGTATCTCTGGAGTCTAACTTCTTTAGTTCTTTGTATATATTAACCCTCTATCAGATGTAGGATTACTAAAGACCTTTCCCAATCTGTTGGTTATTATTTTGTCCTATTGACCGTGTCCTTTTCTTTACAGAAGCTTTGCAATTTTTATGAGGTTCCATTTCTCTATTGTTTATCTTAGAGTATAAGCCATTGGTGTTCTGTTCAGGAAAATTTCCCCTGTGCCCATGTGTTTGAGGCTCATCCTCACATTCTCTTCTATTAGTTTCAGTGTATCTGCTTTTAGGTGGAATTCACAGTCCACTTAGCCTTGAGCTTTGTACAAGGAGACAAGAATGGATCAATTTGCATTCTTCTGCATGTTGACCACCAGTTGAACCAGCACAATTTGTTGAAAATGCTTCCCCTACCCAACAACTGGATGGTTACAGCCTGTTTGTTAAAGATCAAGTGACCATAGTTGTGTGGGTTCATTTCTGGGTCTTTAATCCTATTCCATTGATCTATCTGCCTGTCACCATACCCATAACATACAGTTTTTATGACTATTACTCTGTAAAATAGCTTGAGGTCAGGGACAGTGATTCCCCCTAGAAGTTCTTTTATTGCTGACAATCCTGTTTTGTTTGTTTTGTTTTGTTTTTTGTTTTTGGGGAGGTTTTGGGAGGTTTTTTTGTTGTTGTTGTTGTTATTCCAAGTGAATTTGCAAATTGTTCTTTCTAACTCTATGAAGAATTTAGTTGGAATTTTGATGGGTATTGCATTGAATCTGTGGATGGTTTTTGTCAAGATGGCCACTTTTACTATATTAATACTGCCAATCCATGAGCATGGGAGATCTTTCCATCTTCTGAGATCTTCGATTTCTTTCTTCAGAGGCATGAAGTTCTTGATATATGGATTTTTCACTGGCTTGGTTAGAGTTACACCAATGTGTATAATATTATTTGTGAATATTGTGGAGGGTGTATTTTTCCCAATTTCTTTCTCATCCTGTTTATCCATTGAGTAGATGAAGGCTACTGATTTGTTTGAGTTAATTTTATATCCAGCCACTTTGCTGAAATTGTTTCTTAGGTTTGGGAGTTCTCTGGTGGGATTTCTGGGGACACTTGAGAATACTATCATATCATCTGAAATTAGTGATATTTTTACCTTTTCCTTTCCACTTTATATCCCTTTGATCTCCTTTTGAGGTCTAATTACTCTAGCTAGGACTTCCAGTACTATATGAAATAGGTAGGGAGAGAGTGGGCAGCCTTGTCTAGTCCCTGATTTTAGTGGAATTGCTTCAAATTTCTCTCCATTTAGTTTGATGTTGGCTACTGGTTTGCTGTATATGGCTTTTACTATGTTTAGGTATGAGCCTTTAATTCCTGACCTTTGCAATAGATTTACCATAAAGGGGTATTAAATTTCATCATATGCTTTTTAAGCATCTAGTGAGATGATCATGTGGTTTTTTTC
>NC_034611.1:9405241-9419949 GCF_900095145.1 Mus pahari | reverse complement strand
CTGAGGAACCGCCAGATTGATTTCCAGAGTGGTTGTACAAGCTTGCAATCCCACCAGCAATGGAGGAGTGTTCCTATTTCTCCACACCATTTGTCAACTCTTGATTTTACAGCACAAGCCATTGCTGTTCTGTTTAGAAATTTTCTCCCTGTTCCCATATCTTCGAGGCTTTTCCCCACTTTCTCCTCTATCAATTTCAGTGTCTCTGGTTTTATGTGGAGTTCTTTGATCTACTTAGACTTGAGCTTTGTACAAGCAGATAAAAATGGATCAACTTGTATTCTTCTGCATGGTAACAGCCAGTTATGCAAGCACTATTTATTGAAAATGCTGTCTTTTTTCCACTGGGTGGTTTTAGTTCCTTTGTCAAAGATCAGGTAACCATAGGTGTGTGGGTTCATTTCTGGGTCTTCTGTTCTATTCCATTGATCTACCTGTCTGTCACTGTACCAGTACCATGCAGTTTTTATCACAATTGTTCTCTAATACAGCTTGAGGCCAGGCATGGTGATTCCACCAGAGGTTCTTTTATAATATTTGCTATCCTAGGTTTTTTATTATTCCAGGTGAATTTGCAAATTGCCCTTTCTAATTCAGTGAAGAATTGAGTTGGAATTTTGAAGGGGATTGCATTGAATCTGTAGATTGCTTTTGGCAGGATAGCCATTTTTACTATATTAATCCTGCTGGTCCATGATCATGGGAGATCTTTCCATTTTTTGAAATCTTCTTCAATTTCTGTTTTCAGAGACTTGAAGTTTTTGTCATACAGATCTTTTACCTTCTTAGTTAAAGTCACACCAAGGTATTTTATATTTTTCGTGACTATTGTGAAGGGTGTTGTTTCCCTAATGTATTTCTCCTCCTGTTATCCTTTGTGTAGAGAAAGGCAATTGATTTGTTTGAGTTAATTTTATATCCAACTACTGCACTGAAGCTGTTTATCAGGTTTAGGAGTTCTCTGATGGAATTTTTAGGGTCACTTATATATACAATCATATCATCAGCAAATAGTGATATTTTGACTTCTTCTTTTCCAATTTGTATCCCCTTGATCTCCTTTTGTTGTCAAATTGCTCTGGCTAGTACTTCAAGTACAATATTGAATAGGTAGGGAGAAAGTGGGCAGCCTTGCCTAGTCCCTGATTTTAGTGGGATTGCCTCCAGCTTCTCTCCATTTACTTTGATGTTGGCTACTGGTTTGTTGTAGATTGCTATTATTATGTTTAGGTATGGGCCTTGAATTCCTGATCTTTCCAATNCTTTTATCATGAAGGGATGTTGGATTTTGTCAAATGCTTTCTCAGCATCTAACGAGATGATCATGTGGTTTCTGTCCTTGAGTTTATGTAGTGGATTACATTGATGGATTTCCATATATTAAACCATCCCTGCATCCCTGGGATGAAGCCTACTTGGTCATGATGGATGATCATTGTGATGCGTTCTTGCATTCTTTTTGCAAGGATTTTATTGAGTATTTTTGCATTGATATTCATAAGGGAAATTGGTCTGAAATTCTCTTTCTTTTTTGGATGTTTGTGTTGTTTAAGTATCAGAGTAATTGTGGCTTTATAGAACGAATTGGTTAGAGTACCTTGTTTCTATTTTGTGAATATTTTGAGGAGAGTTGGAATTAGGTCTTTTATGAAGGTCTGATAGAACTCTGCACTAAACCCATCTGGTCCTGGGCATTTTTTGGTTGGAGGACTATTAATGACTGCTTCTATTTCCTTATCGGAAATAGGATTGTGAAGATCTTTAATCTGATCCTGATTTAACTTTGGTACCTGGTTTCTGTCTAGGAAGTTGTCCATTTTATCCAGGTTTAACAGATTTGTTGAGTATAGCCCATTATAGTAGGATCTGATGATGTTTTGGATTTCCTCAGGATCTATTGTTATGTCTCCTTTTTCTTTTCTGATTTTGTTAATTAGGATACCATCCTGGTGCCCTCTAGTTAGTCTGGCTAAGGATTTATCTATTTTGTTAAATATGTCAAAGAACTTAGCTCCTGGTTTGGTTGATTCTTTGAAAAAGATTTTATGAGAAAATTTTAAATCCAAGAAATGCTATTTTCTGAACATTCATGTTTTGGTGCCTTCACGAGCGTTTGATCAGCCTGGTAACAAATTATGCCATGAGTTTGCTCAAAATTCCTTCTGTCATAAATGTTTATAGCTCTCCTAAACTTTTTTCAGTATTCAGTTTCTCATGTATTTCCCCCTAAATTAGACACCTACTTAAAATAAAATGGTTTAAAAGCTTTCAAATTTTCTGTCTTTCCTGTTATAATGAGATAAATAACCATCATAATACTCTGTTGTGTACTGTGTGTGCCAAGTGTACTGCAGCAACTTTTGTAAATTACACACTCATTCTCCTTCAGAAAGGTAAGCTAAGCTGTGCACAGAAGGACCATCATGTACTTCCCCAATTTTTGGTGCTCTGAACAAATTAATTCTCAGTATATTGATTAGGTTGGTTTCAGATTCAGCAAGAGTTCAAGTGGAATTATTTGAACCCATGTGAGTAATTGAGTTATCTTTACTCACAGCAGCTTTAGGTCATTCGGGGTTAATTTTGAGCCTCTAGCCCAGGTGAAGGTTAGCCACATGGGTCTTTCAGCTTTAGTGTTCTTTATTCAATCTCATGTGTTAGAAAAATAAATAATTGTGTGAATAACTTAGTCTTAATTCATAGAAATGGGAGGCAATACATATTTAGATATTTAACATTTCTATGTGTTCAATATTGATTATGAAAATGGACCTACTTCTCATATTCATATTTAAGAACCTGAATGTTTTTCCCAAAGGGGGAAAACATTAACTTATTTAGCCTTTCTCTAACTATTTGTAAAGCTAGTCCTTTTTTTTTTTTGAGTGCTGAATATTTTATTTGAAAGCAAATGTTAAAAGTATTTTATTTTATTGGACTAGTCATCATTTTTTAGAATTTCATTTATTTGTTTTAAGTTTTGTCTCCAGAGCATCCTACTCTAGAAGTGAATTTTGTATTTTTGTTTTTGTATCAGTAATGTCAACACAACCAAGAGTCCAGCCAGAGGCTAGTTTTCTATAGTACAATTCTCTTGGTATTTACAAAGTTTCTGTTGATTAACAAGCATAATATTTCTAAATAAGCAGGACCCTCAGTTATTTCTGTGGAACTGGAACACGTTTGGAATTATAAGGCTGGATGAGATGTGTAGCTCCAAGACCCTTCCCGTGCTGTTTGTGTGTGTGTGTGTGTGTGTGTGTGTGTGTGTTCTGTGAAGATTATTTGCAGTCACTTTCTATCTATATTCACATAATAGGTGAATATATGCTTTGATCATGTCCTCTCTATTTTCCAGGTCTACCCCATTTTTATATCTTTCATTTTGATTACATTTTGAGATTTCCACTAATGATAATTATCTGTCTTTTAAAAGTAAATGAATTCTTGACTGTCCTGCCTGATAGGCTCCAAGAAATGGACATCCATTTTTTATTGCTCTATCTAAGGCCCTTTAGCTGACTACTCACTTATACCTAGAAATTACCAACTTTGGATCAAAAAAGGAAACATTTCAATCACCCTTCTCAGCCTTTCCTCTGCCCTTTAGCTACCCTAGTTTATAAGGGGATAGGTGGGTCCTCTAGTTTATAAGTGTAAGCCAGGGCACAGTGAAATCACTGAACTAGAACACTCCTTGGGCAGAAACAAGAATTAATGGACATTAAACTGCCAGTTTTCCTGGACAGCAAAGTGAAAGTGCAAAATGGCTGAAAAACAAGTAGATTTTATGGCAGTTAACGGGGTTTGGATTTTTGAGCTGATGTAGGCAGTTTGGGTTGCTTAGGAACTAGACACCTTTGCCTGAGATGTTTGATCTATGGGAAAGATTAACAGATGTTCTGTGTTGGTTTAAATGGGGCTACTGATAAATAAAAACCTACCATTAGGCATTAGTTTACGTAATAACAATCCTGTGTGCCTGGCCAAAGTCCTTCTGTTTAGGACACTGTCATCAGTGCTGCCAATTTAAGGCTTTCTTTGAACTTAACGTTCAAGCCTTTTGTTGATGATAAGGAGAAAACTGGTACTCTGGCTACTTACTGTTGATTGCAGAGGAAAGGTCTAGAATGTTGGTTCAAAGTAGGAGTTCAATCTGGCAGGCAAATCTAGGAGACCTGAGGAGATTCCATCTGAATCATCTGTTTAACTGATTTGTGGGTTTTTTCACTAATTCTCTCTTGAAGGAACCTGAAGATACAAGGAAATATCATTATGAGAAGGATACAGACCAATGGGCAGAGAAGATGGAGGACCTAGGGGCACAGAGAAAACAAAAAAGAGACCTGTAGGTTTATGAGCCAGTTCACATAAGTATTTAATACTCTCATATAATTGACCAGACTTGTTCACACAGTAGCAATATTCATAATTGAGAAAGAGGCAAGATATTCATGATTAATAAAGAAGCAACTTTTCCTTTTCCATTGTTAGTACAAGGGTTTGCTGGTTTTGCAAGACCACCGATGCTAGATAGATAGATTCATTTTAGAACAGTTTCAAGACCACAATAGATTCTTAGATGGTGTCTCTCAGCTGAGTGGAAAATTGTTGGAAGAGTATATACTAGGTAAGTACAATAAGGTTAAGGAGATGAGCAGGGATCTTTCTCTTGGATATATACTTGATATTTTCATCTGTAGTCTCTTGATCTATTACAGATAGATCGATGTCCCAACGCACTAAAGCTTTCTTTTTAACTTGACAAAAGAGATAAATGTTTTAGATATATCCAGTGTTATCAACACTGAAATCATCATTGTAGAGAAATCAGTTATAAGTGTCTCTAAACAGCTGATGAATATTCATGCCTTTGAGCCACAACAAAAATAAAGCTTAAAATGTTATTAACATGATCAAAGAATGAACATTCATGTGTCATAAGACAGAAATGTCCTGAAAGGAATGAGACCAAAGGTAAAGTGGAGGTTGAAGCCCAGAAGAGATGGTTCTGAGATACACAGTGAATACTCTTTTAGAAAAGAGGACTGGCTAACTATAGGTTAAACAGGCAATTCAGCATAGTGAGAAGCATTTTAATTCTGTATTTACAAATGAAAACAACCCACCCAAAAAAGAAGATTTTTGAGCCCAAGGCAATGACAATTTTTTATAAGCCAGTGCTGATAAATATTACCAATTATTTATCAGAACTGAAGCCTGTCATGTTAGTTGTAGGAAAAGGGGGGAACTGAATTTTACACTTTAAACTAATTTAGTCTGGTGGATAATTGAGCCTCACTTTTAAAGCATCTTTATTTAATACATTCAAGCAATTTAAACTTTTCCCCAAAGATCTCAAATTTGTATGGCAAGAAAGCAACATTGTATACAGATGAACACAAAGTTATTGCAAATCCAGAATATTTTTTAAGGTGAAAGCAAACTTTCTAGCTATGAATAGATTGACCAGGTAGCTGCAGCCTCTGGAAATGAGCTGACCAAACCAGCGTGTTGCTGTAGTAGCAGAATGTGAGGCTGTTAAATTGTCTGGTAAAAATAAGGCATGCCAGTGGAACACAGTAAAAGTAGACTTAAGTTTAGAGTAGTCAAAAGAAGAATAGGGGAATGAGGGTAGGAATGTTGGCTAGCATCTTAACAATGCTGTCAGAGAACCCATTGCTTAAAGTTATATTATTATTATAGGTAGCTGGCAGGAAAGGGGCCGACTCTATAACCTGGTCAGAGGAGAGACTGTGGCGTAATCCTATTTGCAGGAGTCAGTGGAGCTGAGAATGGAGTTTCTGTCTAAGAGCCAGTAAAATCATGCTGTGACAGAGGGAAATAAAAACTTATGGCTCTCTATAAGTAAGGTTTTTAAGTGAGTGCCACAGTAGTCAGTACAAGTAGGTGCAAGTAGTGACTTCGAGAAGGAGTTTAACAGGGTTTAGAGGAAAGCAGGAATCAAGTGAGATTTTAGGATTTTCTAGGAGAATAATAAGAAAAAGTTGAATCTTATAAGGGAACAAAGTTGAGACACTCTTATTGTGATAGGAGATCCATGAACCAGTATGGTGTTGGGATAGACAGAGAGAGTGTGTGTAAACATAGATGAGCTTAGAGGCTTCATGTGCCAATAGCTCTTAGCACTTGTTGTCATGGTTGCCATCCATAACTGTTGTATCTAGCAGTTTAGAAAGATGGAGAAAATAAAAAGGTAGGTCCTCTTATTTGCCCCCAAATTCCTTGACCCAATCCCCAATTTTTAGTAGTATACAGAATAAAGATTTGGTCAAGGTCTGAGAACATCAAAGTATGAGCCTGTTGGAGTACTTCTCTGAGGGGAGAGGAGGTAGTTGTGACAGGTTTAATAGGATTTAGAGACCCAATTAGGAATCCGTTAGCTATGCCATAAAGAGAGTTTGCAAGAAAACATAAGTTTGAAATCCAGGTTCTGAAGTATCAGAAGATGGAAAGAGAGAATTTTTTCTTTATTGTTTCAAAGTGTGAGGAACTACAAGTACTGTCTGCCATCAAGAGTGAGTTTGTTCGTGGGTGTGTGGGGGAACTAAAGAGAGCATAGGGGAAAGAGCGGGGAGGGAGGATAGTCCACTTATGGCCAAAGTTCCTCCTATGCTCTGGGCAGGCAGACACAGGAGGGCTGCCAGACTCTTTCCACTTGGCCCCTGGTGAGCATCTAAGCCACTGACCCCACTTGATGGGTGGTGGACAAGGAGCAGCCACAGACTGGGGCCAAGGTTATGGGAGAGAAGGCTGAGGGAGAGAGGTTCCCATATAGGAGAGAATCCTTAGTCTGGGCCTTGACTGGAGCACAGGAAGGCCTTCCATTGGGAGATTAGAAGCGGCTCATTAGAGGAAAGCCTATCCCATCATCCAAGAACAGCAGGCCTTGATGAACAGAGACAGACAGTCTTTGGTTTTAGAGCTTTATTGTAGAAAGGCAGGGGGAAAGNAAGCCTATCCCATCATCCAAGAACAGCAGGCCTTGATGAACAGAGACAGACAGTCTTTGGTTTTAGAGCTTTATTGTAGAAAGGCAGGGGCACACACACACACACACACACAGAGAGAGAGAGAGAGAGAGAGAGAGAGAGAGAGAGAGAGAGAGAGAGAGAGAAAAGAGAGAATGGCTAAGAGGAGAGAAGGAGGAAAAGGAAAGAGAGAAGAAAGGCTAGTGAGTAAGAAAGAGAAAGTAAGAGGGAGAGAGAGTAAGAGAGTGAGAGGAGAGGATGAGGAGAGCAGAGGAGAGAAGAGAGTAAGAGAGTGAAGAGGGGCCAAATAGCCCCTCTTATGGTGGTCTATTATTTTGTCCATTGCTAGGTAACAGGGAGAAGACTAGCCTGAAGGTCAGAAGCTTGGGACATTGTCTACATAACTACTAGCCACTTCTCCAGTGGGGGCTATGGGGGCAGTAACTTCGACAGGATCCAGAGTTCCAGGAGATATGAGGGAATGCCTACTGTGTCATGTAGGTGAATTATCACCACTCCAGGGTTCAGACCTCAGCTTGACTGGGGACCAGACTCTGTGTATATCCCAATGCCCCACATGGGTGGAGGCATCGATGTGGAGACAGAAGGGGCTGGAGGAGGAGGTGTGGGATATGGATCAATCAGAGGGTAGAATAGAGGGGAGGGGAAAGAAATATGAAGTGTAACAAATACATTAATTTTAAAAAAGAGTGAGTTTGAAGCAATTGGGGGATAACAGAAAGCCTCAATAACTGACTTTAATGACAGAGAGTTGACATTTAGAAGGGGAAACTGTCTTCTTAGATTCCAAGGAAGTTAAGAAGTTGAGCAGCATGTTGTTGTGACAGAGAAAGAGCTGCATAGTAGAAGGTCATCTACATACTAGAATAATCAGTTTGGAGACATTTAAAGAACAGTCAGTGTCCAGAACCTGGCTAAAGAAATGTAATCTATCTTGAACCCCTGGGGGATAACAGCCCAAGTAACCTGGAATATGGTTCCAGTGTCAGGGTCCACATGGATGAGGGCAAGGAGGTCATCTGAAAGAAATGGTGGAGAAGAGCATCCTAAGATCTAAAACAGAAACGTAAGAAGTAAAGTAATGAATATGAGAAAGGATAGTGTAAGAATGAAGTACAAGTGGAGAGGACAGCTATCTTAATAATCCTGAATCAGGCAGTGAAATCTCTCAGGGCTTAGCACAGACATGGATGAATGGGCTTGACATTGGATGATAGGTTTTAAACTATGTCTTTATTTTAAAGAGATATAATATTGAGAGTGACACACAAGTAGGAGGTAGAGTCCCTAAATCAGGACTGGTTGATTGGAAACCACTGGAGGAGAAGAATCATCCCATACTTTGGGGGCAATAAGGGAGTTTAGAAGAAGAGAAGGATGAAATATTGGTGTCAGCTGGTAGAAATTGACTCTTTAAAAGCTGAAAGGATGGCAGAAAAATTCCAGGAATTGATTGAAAAGAAAAAAAAAGTATAATTTAGTCATAATATTTTTGTTTAGTAACATGGTCAGGCAATGAAGAAGGTGTAAAAATAATTATTAAATTCCAAGTTTACCATCCCCTTCTCCAGCTTACAGTTAATGACTCTGAGAATAATTAGTTATTTATTAAATGTCTATGCTATAAACTTTGTCTCATTCCCTGACTAGCTCTCAACTTATTTAACCAGTTAATCTATGCTATGTCTACCACTTGGTTAAGTTACTTCTCCTTCAGTTCTGGTTTGCTTCTTCCTGCTCATCTAATCAGCATCTCACTTCAGTGTTTCTCTGAGTACCTCTACCTGCTGTTCTACCCATCTCCATGGTCCCTCTCCCATCTCATCTCTCATCTTGTCCTCAATGGCTCTCTTCCCTTTTTTCTCTATTTCCCAGAATTCTCTATGTTCCTGGCAATGTCCCACTTCCCATTTTCTGCCTCAGCTCATTGGCCATTGGCTTTTTTATTGAAAGGTGATGCTTACAATAGATTCTCTGTAACAAGGAGTAAGTGATTAGCACCAGAGGGATCAGAGGAGAGGAATTGTATCCCTGGTGTGATGAGTCAGTTTGTCATGATCCATCATAGAGATCTGATAGAGCTTTACCAGAATAATCTAGAGGTATAAACCAAGCAGCTTCCAACACTCTATCAAAAAGGAGAGACTTACTCACTACCTGGACACTACCTGGACTCCTCCATGGTTGCTGCGGACAAGGTTCTTGGGTAGTATCAGTTAGTACTTAGGGCAGTGTCTTTCTTCAGGCACCAGGCTCAAAAGATCTAAGATATATTCCTGTGGAGCAACTGACTATGTGACAGAGTATGACAGTCAGTACTGTAGTGTCTACAGGATGATGAGAGAGGCATTTATTTTTCCAAATGTCCAGTGTACCACATTTGAAACAAGATCCAGATGCAGTCTGTTGGTGACTTGTCTTTCTTTGGAGGTGGCCTAAGGGCTGCTGCCAAAAGCTGGTGTTACAGTCTATTATGGGAAACCCTCTTTGTTCGTTCCTACTCTTCTCTCCATTAAACATCTTAAATAGAACATAGAAGAATTTGACCACTTATATGATGACTGATCATTTAAGCAAACTATGGAGTTCGCATGTCCGGCTGCCTTGAAAGACATTAACCATAGGTTTTTCATGTGAGAAAAACCATGGTTCCTGGGTCGCAACATGCCTTCTGGTTCCTGATGAACTTCCTCAGACAGTGAAACATTAAGGCTACTTTGTGATTCCCTTTATGTTCCCATAGTAGTTAAGGAAGCACAGAAGCTTGACAGGACAGTTGGTCTTGGAAATTAATCTTGTGTAACCTGTATACTGTGCAAATTTCATTGTGTCCTGCGACTATGACTCTATTAATCCTGGCAATTGCCATTTTATTGTTTCTGATAAAGGTATAAAAAAAAATGTCTGATTGCTACCAATACAATTGTCACAGCCTCAGTCTTGCTGAAGCCCCTTGTCTTAGTCAGGGTTTTTATTCCTGCACAAACATCATGACCAAGAAGCAAGTTGGGGAGGAAAGTGTTTATTCGGCTTACATTTCCATACTGCTGTTGATCACCAAAGGATGCAGGACTGGAACTCAAGCAGGTCAGAAAGCAGGAGCTGATGCAGAGGCCGTGGAGGGATGTTTTGTACTGGCTTGCTTCCCCTGGCTTGCTCAGCCTGCTCTCTTATAGAATCCAAGACTACCAGCCCAGAGATGGTCCCACCCACAAGGGGCCTCTCCCCCTTGATCACTAATTGAGGAAATGCCCCACAGCTTGATCTCATGGGGGCATTTCCCCAACTAAAGCTCCTTTCTCTGTGATAACTCCAGCTGTGTCAAGTTGACACAAAGCTAGCCAGTACACCCCTCCAACCCAAGTCTGGTTTCATTCCTTGCTACTGTATCAGGTGATTTGGCCTGGTAAGTAAACAAGGCCATTGACAATCAGGAACTGGTTGTATGTCTTAATTATCATCAATAATTTATATGCTAGTAGTTTTTATAAGATTAAAAGTTGAACCCAAACATTTGTAATTTTGACTTGCTGATCCTTTACTATCGAAATCTACTTTAAACATAAATACAGTTCATAGAGAGACTGGGAAATTTGTTTTTGTGGTCCCTTTAATGCATATATTTATAAAATATTGTCATTTTTGTTTTATATTTGACTGGACTCTTTCAAATAGAGAAAGAAAGCTTAATGAAATTAGAAAAGGCATAGATCTTTAAGTCAGTTTCTGCTAGACTTAATGGAGTATTATAACCTTAAGAATGTATAGACTTTGATCATCAAATATATGTTGTTCCTTATCCAAAATATCTTAGTGGCCAGCTATTGTCTTCATAGTTTAGGAAAAATAAAGTAAAATAAATCATCCTGAAGGCTTGAAATTGAGTCCTTATTCTAATAAAAAATATTCTAATACTTTTTAAACAAGAATTGAATCCAAGTTACATACATGTATGCTGTAGCAAACAGACATTATCTATATATAGATTTTAAGTATCTAAACATTCTGCTACAGTTTTTTCTTAGATAATTTCTTCATTTACATTTCAAATGCTATTCTGAAATTCCCTATACACTCCCCCCACCCTGCTTCCCAACCCACCCACTCCCACTTCCTGACTCTGGCATTTCCCTGTACTAGGGTATATAATCTTCACAAGACCCGTGATGGTCAACTAGGCCACCCTCTGCTACATACACAACTAGAGACACAAGCTCTGGGGGGTACTGGTTAGTTCTTATTGTTGTTCCTTCTATAGGGATACAGATCTCTTTAGCTCCTTGGGTACTTTCTCTAGCTCCTTAATTGGGGGCCCTATGCTCCATCCAATAGATGATTTTGAGCATCTACTTCTGTATTTGCCAGATATTGGCATAGCCTCACAAGAGACAGCTATATCAGGGTCCTGTCAGAAAAATCTTGCTAGCATATGCAATAGAGTCTGGGTTTGCTGGTTGTTTATGGGATTGGTCTCTGGTTGGGGCAGTCTCTGGATGGTCCCTTTCTATCCTTTGAAGGGCTGGATTCATGGAAAGATATCGTGTGAATTTGGTTTTGTCATGGAATACTTTGGTTTCTCCATCTATGGTAATTGAGAGTTTAGCTGGGTTTAGTAGCCTGGACTGTCATTTGTGTTCTCTTAGGGTCTGTATGACATGTATCCAGGATCTTCTGGCTTTCATAGTCTCTGTTGAGAAGTCTGGTATAATTCTAATAGGCCTGCCTTTATATCTTACTTGACCTTTTTCCCTTACTGCTTTTAAAATTCTATCTTTATTTACTGCATTTGTTGTTCTGATTATTATGTGTCTGGGGGAATTTCTTTTCTGGTCCAAGTCTATTTGTAGTTCTGTTGGCTTCTTGTATGTTCATGAACATCTTTCTTTAAGTTAGGGAAGTTTTCTTCTATAACTTTGTTGAAGATATTTACTGGCCCTTTAAGTTGAAAATCTTCATTCTCATCTATACCTATTATTCTCAGGTTTGGTCTTCTCATTGTGTCCTGGATTTCCTGGATGTTTTGGATTAGGATCTTTTTGCATTTTGCATTTTCTTTGATTGTTGTGTCCATGTTCTCTATGGAATCTTCTGCACCTGAGATTCTCTCTTCCATCTCTTGTATTCTGTTGCTGATGCTCGCATCTATGGTTTCTGATTTCTTTCCTAGGGTTTCTATGTCCAGTGTTGGGTTTTCTTTATTGTTTCTACTTCCATTTTTCGATCTTGGATGGTTTGTTCAATTCCATCACCTGTTTGGTTGTGTTTTCCTGTAGTTCTTTAAGGAATTTTGTGTTTCTTCTTTAAGGACTTCTACTTGTTTAGCAGTGTTTTTCTTTATTTCTTTAAGTGAGTTATTAATGTCCTTCTTAAAATCCTCTACCAGCAACATGAGATATGATTTTAAATCCAAATTCTTTGGGGGGGGGTGTTGGGATATCTAGAACTAGTTTTGGTGGAAATACTGGGTCTGATGATGCCCAGTGTTCTTGGTTTCTGTTAGTAATAGTCTTAGGTTTGCCTTTTGCTATCTGGTAATCACTGGTGTTAGATGTTCTAGCTGTCTCTGGCTGGAGCTTGTTCTTCCTGTGATTCTGTTAGCCTTTATAAGAACTCCTGGTACTCCAACTCTCTCTTGAGTCCCAGTTTTCAGAGCACTCTCTGCAAGCAATGTCTCCTCTGGCAGGGAAAGTACACAGAGGTCTTGGTCTCAGCTCTGCCTCCTGGCTGAGGATGAGGTACCAAAGGGACCCTGTCTAAGAAGCTCTGTTGCTTCTGAGGCAGGCCTGTGCACTCCCCTTTGCAGACTGGTCCCTTAGAGACCTGGCATACTAGATGAGGATCTCACCGGAGTCCCAGATTTAGAGCTGACTCTCCTGGAGACAGACTCTCCTCTGGCAGAGAAGGTGTGCACAGGTCTGGTTCCCAGCTCTGCCTCCTTGCTGGGGATGAAGGCTGGAAGGGACCCTGTCCAAGAAGCTCTGTTGCCTCTGCAGCCTGCACTCTCCTGTGCAGACTGGTCTCTGAGTGACCCAGGATACAAGACCTTGTTTCAGTTTTAAAGTGACATTTTCTGCTAGATAATTATAGATTTTATTAAACCATGCCCTAGTGGTCTAACACCCTGAGAAAAAATAATTTTATGAAAAAAAGTAAAGCTTTTAACAAAAGCTTTAAAAATATCTATGATCTTGAGAGGGAAATACATTGATACCACACAATAAAGACTTTAATGAACTGGAGGTAAAGGAAGTTTACAGTTCAGCAAAACTTTCAAAAATAGTAAACAAAACCATGAAAAGGGGGCCAAAGAGTATTTATAATGTTAAGCACCTTATTTACACTTTGTTATTTGTAATCTGTGTTGGAAGCAGTTTACCCCTTAGCTATTCTCAAGTTCAAATGCCTTTTTTTCTGGACTGTTTTCTTTTTCTCTGTCATAGCTACAGGTGGTCAGCCTCATTTAGAAGAACAATGTAGGACACCAAACAAACACCTTATGATCTAAATCAGGCCAAATCCCAACTCCAGAGCCAGCTTTTTGGTAGTAAAACTGCATGGGAAAATATTTTAATAGTATTCGTACCCCAAAGACATTGGAATCTCTGAAAGGGTAAACACAGTAACCAGAGGGAGAAAAGGATGAAAGCACAGAATAAAGAATCATAGAGGTAAGAGGATTTTCCAATCATTCCTTCGTGTAATGACAGAAATTGTTATAATCTGGAAGAATTTGGATATTAAGTGTTCCATGTTTTTCACCATTGAGACTGATAATGTAATTTGTACTGGGGCTAAGCTTTTTTTCAGTAAGACTGCATTCCTTAATGAAGTCTGAGTCTAAGAAGGAAAGATAATAGATTAGAGAAGCAGGGAAGTGTTCTTAAGTATAGTTCTGAATAGGAAGGACCTATGGTTAGAGACAGAAAACTCCAGGAGCAAGTTAGCAGCAGAGCAGGTGGCAAGGGAGATACAAAGAATTTTCAGGAGCAGACCAAAGAGAAGATAAGAGAGGAAAGCCTTGTTAATCTTTCCAGGTAATGGATTCCAATAGGGTAGGAATGGATAGGAAGAGAGAAGGGTAAGTGCTAAGAAGCCAGAGCCTCACGTTGAGGCTGTCGCAAGCAGACCAAGACATATCTGAGAGATACCCTGAATGGAAAGGCATCCCTTTCCACATGTGTCCATGTGCCTGTAGTAAGGAAGCTGCCTTACACACCACCAGGATTTTGTTGAGTAGGTTCCAGGAGTTGAAAGAGAAAGAGAAACAAGATCTAGTGGGCCAAAAAGAAAGACAGATCTGAGGTGACACTTGACACGTAGGTTAAGAGAGAAAAGTGGGCAGAAACAGCGGAAAAGGGAAACTATAAATTTTGAAATTGAGTGTAGTTGGTAGGAGGACATTGTCACCATAACTGCCATTTTGGAAGCTGCTTTGGACATAATGATAAGAGAATGTCCAGCTGATGCTCAGAGAGGCCCTGTGCACTTTTTTGGGTCCTGGGCAGGCCTGAACTTCCTTAACTTCTTGCTTACTCACTGTGTCTGTTTTTCCTTCTCAGTGACATTTTGTTTTAGACCATGAGAAAGAACTCATCATCATTCAAATAATCATTGGGGGAGAATAGGATAGATGTGCCTTCCTTCCTTCCTTCCTTCCTTCCTTCCTTCCTTCCTTCCTTCCTTCCTTCCTTCCTT
>NC_034611.1:9392501-9404886 GCF_900095145.1 Mus pahari | reverse complement strand
TTCTTCTTCTTCTTCTTCTTCTTCTTCTTCTTCTTCTTCTTCTTCTTCTTCTTCTTCTTCTTCTTCTTCTTCTTCTTCTAGCAGCTTCACTGTCTCTGCTTGGGTTTCAAAATTTGGCTAAAGTGACTTAGTGTCCCTTTGATACATTGCCTCACCAATCTATCAAATTATACCACTCACAGACATAATTCAAACTAATCTAACATTTACTTTTGTCACAAGTATCTTGTCCATGGTGGCAAGCAGAGTGCAGCTTTGAAGGCTTTCAAGTACCAATTGTAGTTGTCCTCTAAGAACAGACTCAGCATGCATGGTGTGCCTTAACCCAAGACCAATCCCTTCTTCACTCTGTCTGTCCAGCCTGATTTACAATAAGCTGGTCTGCTAGGCAGCCATGATCCTACATCCAGAACAGTTTTTGGTTCCTGGCTTTGAGCACTTCAAGCTTTTCAGAGCCACAACATCAAAAGACCATCAATGGTTCATTATCCTCTGCTGGTTTTCCCCTACCCACATATTACTACACTGTGCTTAGATCCTCTATATGTTCTATGCATGCTGTAGGTCATTGTGCAGAAAATACAACATGTGATCCAATATGCATCCATTGTTAGATAGCAGATGAAATAGCTTACGGCCTACATCAACATTTCTAGAATGAAAAAAATCTCCTGGATGTATTAGAGATTCCCGTGTTTTTGTATCTGCTTATTTGTTTTTTGTGTGTTTTGTTTGTTTGTGGATGCTACAGTGCAACTTAGAAGGAAGAACAAAATAATCACAGGAGGTAGATGGTGGGAGGGACTTGGGGGGAAGAGAGGAGGGGAGAGGAAAAAGGGGGGCAGGATCAGGTGTAGGAGAAGACAGGGTAGATGTACAGAGGGTCAGGAAATTGAACAGAGGCATGTAGCAATGGGGGATGGGGAATGGGGGTAGCCAACACAATACCCCAAATGCCAGGAAACCAAGAGGATCCCAGGATCCAACAAAGATGACATTAACTGAAATGCACAACAAAGCGGGAGAGACAACCTGTAGAGAACATGTGGAGAGGTTATGCATGGTCTCCCTTGAGGGATGGATCCAACAACCCTTCTTAAAAATTTTAACACAGAATTGCTCCTGTCTAAAGGAAATACAGGGACAAAGTGTGGAGCACAGACTGAAGGAATGGCCACATAGAGACTGCCCCACCTGGACATTCATTGCATATGCAGCCACCAAACCCAGTTGTTGATGGCAAGAAGTGCATGCTGATAGGAGCCTGATATAGCTGTCTCCTGTGTGGCTCTGCAAGAGCCTTACTGATACAGATGTGGATGCTTGCAGCCAACCATTGGGCTGAGTACGGGGGTCACAATTAAGGTGTTATGGGAAGGACTAAAGGAGCTGAAGAGGTTTGCAACCCCATAGGAAAAACAGCAATATCAACCAACCAGACACACAGGACCTTCCAGGGACTAAATCACCAACCAAAGAATACACATGGAGGGAACCATGGCTCCAGCTGCATATGTAGCCTTATCTGATGTCAATGAGAGGGGAGGCCCTTAGTCCCGTGAAGGCTTGATGCCCCACTAGAGGGGAATGCTAAGATGGTGAGGTAGGAGTGTGTGAGTGGGTGGAAGAGCTCCCTTATAGAAGCAGGGAAGAGGGGGAATGAATGGGGGGAGGATTGCAGAGGGGAAATCAGGAAGAGGGATAACATGTGAAATGTAAATAAATAACAAATTAAAAAGTTTTTAAAAATCTCAATAGTTCAATTTCACTAATGAAGACTTAGGAGCCAGATGCTAAGGTGAATGTCTGCTAGCTCAGAGAGGCAGAGAAAGAACCAACTGACTTTCCTTCTCAGCCTGCATCCCACCAGGGACTCCTCTCAAGCTATCTCAAAACACCTCCATCAAGTCGGATGTCTCCTTCCTACTTTCTATGTGTCGCTCTAGCCATCTTCCAGACTCGCTTTTACTCTCAATGCTTTTTTGTTTGTTTTTGTTGTTGCTGCTGTTGTTTTATTTGTTTTTCTTGTTTTGTTTTTCTGTAACAATCCTATGTCTGCTTCCTGTCAACTGGTTGCTTGCTCTACTTATTGACTTATGTCTGTCTTGATCTAATCCTGTTTACAATATTCAAGCAGAAAGCTCTTGGATTAAAATTGGGTGTTAAGGTTGAGCCACCACAGCTAAAACCCTGGTTTTTCCAGTTAATAACACAAGGTTCACAAAGTGATCAAATATTCTGCAACACTATCCAACACCTAGGGGCTTGCTCAGGATAGACCTGTGACAGTCCCCTTCTGGAAGGTGTATATTGCCCTTTTCTGCAGACCCATCCACTGACTACCCAAATCCTGTCCAGATTATCTATAGCTCCTGTTCAAGGAAAGTGTGCTGGTTGACCAAAAGTCTTGAGGCTGTGGAAAGATAATAGGAAAGCACTACTGAGAAGAAAATACCTTTTATTAGGAAGCCAGAACAAATCTGCAGTACATTCCCTACAAGCAATGACTGCTCAAAATCCTGTGGTATCTTGGAATGAGGATAGTCAGGCCATTCTGAAGTGACTGCAGGCATCAGTAACTCTTCCCCTACCAGGGTCTTTAGATTTGGGCACACACTAGTCAATCCTATTCTGTAGTGGCTAAACAACAACCCTGGTGAAATAGCCAGAAGGCACCACAAAGATTTTTTCTGACTGTCCAGAATAACCAAGGAGAAAGGGTTAGACTCATTCCTCAGGGAGCTCTTTGGCATGATTGTAACCTGAGGGTACCCTAGGAGCTAATCAACCTGGAGGTGATCCACAAGTTGTGCTATGTTGACTTCAACTTGGCCGCTAATATATCTTACAGAGTTTTCTGTAACTGTTCTTCAATTGGGAACTTAGAAAATCATAAAAGTGAAATTGAAGTCATAGATTAAAGAAAAACTAAAAGATAAGTATGCAAAAGTTTCCTGGATTTTATACTTCTTAAGAGAGTTGAAGATGCGAAGGACATTTTCTGTGTGGGAGGAATTTGGCTGCAGGGGGACCTTAATGCAGACACTTTAGTAAGTGTTATTTGTGGGGAAGTTCCTGTTTCCCACTACCTTGCTTGCCCTCTGTCTTTGTAAATGCATATTTGTTACTTTGTATTAATTCTCTAGTGCATCTTATTTAGGGGAAGGGAGGAAGACAAGTCTAATACTTTAGCACCTGGTGACCCATCTTGATCCTTGAAGGCCATTTAGGTTGATATAGCAAAACTTGCTTATACAATGGATCTTTTTAGGCAGATCAAAGTAAGAGAAACAGTAATGGGGTGTGTGTGTGTGTGTGTGTGTGTGTGTGTGTGTGTAGAATAAAATTCTAATATTATCATCAGAAGCAGAATTGGGAAATTTTCATCTCATACTTACTGCCTTTCTGTAAAAAAAAAAAAAAAAAAATCAGGTTGCTTTTTCCTATATCTTTGATATTACAAGTATAAAATACTTCCAGCTAACAAACATACCAACCTTTCTCAAGCTCATCATACTGATATCAGGATCGGCTCCAAAACCAGTTATATCACACCTGGGCAACAGAGACCTGCACATCTGCAGCCACGGCAACCGATATACATTTCAAGAATCCACTTGGCTCATCTCCCACCTTTACCTGCCAGCAGCCATGTCACTATCCACATAAAAGGCAGACAACTCTGACCTCTCTCCCTCCCTCCCTCCCTCCCTCCCCCCCCTCTCTCTCTCTTACCTCGCCCCCCCTTCACTACCAACTTTGACCTTTTCTCCAATAATAAACCTCTGCTATGTGGAACTGCTTTGGTCTGGTGTGGTCTGTCTGGATGGGAGCCGCATTTCTAACACAACATTGGTGACGAAAACTCCAAGAATTGCTACCCAGGAGAGCTGCGGATTTTGGTGGCAGAAGCTGCTGCTACTGCTGCTACTGCAGCCGGCTAGCATGATCATGAATTATCGACACGATGTGTACTGTTGCCAGCCCCATGGCTCATGTGGTACACTGCATCTTCTGCTACCTGCTACCATGCACCACTTGGATTTCCACTGCTGCAGCAGTGGCGGCAGGTGGCAGTGGCGCAGCTGCAGATGACTGCCACCTGCCACTTCGAAACTCACAGACGTCTACCATGTGAGCTGTGCCACCATGGTCTACCACGTGGAGCTAGCCTCTGCCAGGTGGGTTACTCAGTCAGACGTGTTCACACCAACCATACAATTCCAATTTCCTGATACCAGAGAACAAAAGCCTGTAAACATACATCAGTGTATTGGTAAGGTGGTTCTCCAGTCAGTGGGAGGGACCATAAATGCCCAGATAGGGCCTGGCCAGCCTTTTTGGGCTAAGGGGTTGGCATTTCAATGCCCTGGTCCTTATGACCAGCCTCCTAGCTGACCTATGAGATAAGACTTAGACCCTTGCATGACTTCCTTCTCAAAATTGGTTCATAAATCCCTCAGCCATTCCCTCTTGCAGCCATTCCAGAATTCCTAGATCTAGGTTGGACTGCTTGCTGGCAATTCCAGGACATTGCAGTAACCTCTAGATATTCACATGATGATCTGAACATCTAGCTTGCCTGTACACTCATAACCTATTACTGAACTCTTCTCTGGATGCCAGTACGAATAAGTCAGTAACATTTCCACCACCCAATGGGAGCTAAATTGTCTTTGAACATATCCCCAGGCATTGGATGTCTCCTGGAAAATCTCAGATCTCTGAAGTTAATACCGGACTTGAAGGCATCAGATCTACTACACCTCTGCAATAAGGTCTGCATTCAGTACCAGCTAGATGATAGCTCCAAATGGCCATTTAATGGTATACTAGAACCAATTATTTTAAGGAATCTTCATCCATACTGCTAGCAGTCTAATAAATGCCCTATGTCCAAGCATTCATCTATCTTTGCTCCCACCCCTCTATGTGCTCTCCTTGCTCTCCAACCCAACTTCTTTTAGCCATGAGACCTACAAAATCACCACTAGATGATGCTACAACCCTGGATCCAGCTAACAAACCACCTTCCTTCTGCCACAGACATGTTTCCATGACACTGAAAACCCAAACTGCTGCCTCAGTTTCTCTTTCTCTCTAGGATACCCCAGAGCCTACTAGCTCGACCTCTCTAGACTCCTCCCCTCCTGTGCCAGTTGCGGGTCACTCCAATTGCCCTGCATTGGAGCCAACTTCACCCTTCCTATCACGTGCTTTAAGGCTACAGCCAATCTCCCAAAGTCTGTCTCCTCCAAGGACACCTGATTCAGCATTGTTCCCTCCTCTAAGGGAAGTTGCTGGGGCGGATGGTTTTGTCATAGTACTTGTTCCTTTCTTGCTGAGTAAACTTCTAAAATAAATGGCAGACTGGGTTCCTATACCTCTAACTCCTCTGCTTTTATTAAAGAGTTCCAGTGAATTACTCAATCTTATAGCTTGACTTTCCACGGTGTACATATGATCCTTACTAATAATTTACTTCATGATGAAGGCAGTTTGGGAAAAGGCAAGAATGCATGCAGATGAAATTCATCAAACAGATAGAACATATTCAATCAGATCTGAGGCAGTGCCTGATCAGAATCCTTGATAGAATTATAATTCTGCAGGTGGTATTTTAGCCAGAGACAGATTTCTAACTTGCCTTCTGGCTGGCCTAAGAAAGGCAGCCTTAAAGCCAGTAAATTTTGAAAAACTGCAAGAAGTTGTCCAGGACAAACAGGAAAACCCATCTCAATTTTTAGAATGCTTCAAAAAGGCTTTCTTGTAATACACTAATCTGGACTCTGAAAACCCAGAAGGTAAGCAACTTCTGGTGACCTACTTTTTTTTTTTCCTAGAACTACCCCGAGATAAAAGCTAAACTTAGGTGGTTGGAGAAGGGGCCCCTAACTTCATAGGCAGAAGTCATGGCTCTGGTCTTTAAGGTGTACCATGAGAGAGATCAGAAAGCCTGAAAACAAAAGTACCACATGCTGGCAAAGTCACTCAGACTAGCTTCTACTCCTGACTCCTGGTCTTCTAAGGTTCAGAGACAGCCAGCTCCCTGATATAGATATGGTCAACAAGGTCACTGGGCAAAGGCTTGCCCTACCCCCCTGCAAGTCAAGGCAGCCATGTCCTAAGTGCCATCAGGAGGGACATTGGGCTGTTGAATGTCCTCATGTCATGCAGGACAGAGGGATGTCACCCCCAGGTAACCCTCCAACCAATCTCCTAGACTTGGCTATAGATGACTGAAGAAGCCCAAGCTCTCTTGACCCAACTACAGCCATCACTAGCCAGGAGCCCTGGGAAGGTATCGTGTTATGTGGGTGGCCCATCTCGTTCCTCTTGGACAGTGGGGCTACTTACTCAGTCCTGACAGTTTTGGGAACCCTCCTCCCCTTTGTGTTTTCCTATCATCAGGGTAGGAGGACAACCTTACCTTCCTCATCAGACCCCACCACTTAGTTACATTTTTAGGGGTGTACTTCTTACCCATTTCTTTTTGGTAGTGTCAACATGTCCTGTCCTCTTATTGGGAAGGGATCTTTTAGCTAAGTTGGGAGATTCTATTTCCTTTGCTCCCACATTCCCCATTTGCCGAAACCCAAGCTCACCATCAGTTCCTTTGCTCCTTCTTCTAGCCAGTCAACCTTCTAACACTAAAATGTTGTTTCCTTTACCAGCTTCTCAGGTAGACCCTGTGTTTGGGACATACAGAACCCTTCTATTGCTAAACATCATTCTCCTATTGTCATCCAGTTACTGGGGTCCTCCAGGTACATCACCCAAACTCAGTACCCTCTTTCTCCAGAGCCTCAGGGGACTTAAACCTATCATTTCTGACCTCTCTAAAAATTAGCCAAGTTGATACCTTTGTTCTTCTGAATTTCCTTTCTAGTCGATGCCCTAGTTTATCCTCCTATCTCACTGCACATCTCTGAATCTTTCTGTGGTCTCTTTGTCAGCCTGTCAGTCATCAGTCCAAGTCCAAACACAGTGAAAACATCAAGACATACAACAGAGACTGTCCTCCAGGTGACCGCCACAGAATAAAAACTGAATCAGATGGCCAGGGACGGTTACTTCCTCTGCCCAGATGGAAACCAACCCTCTCAGCATCTTTCTCCCAGAGGGAGACCAGAGAGTCCTCTGAGTCCCCTTTGCCATGGCATTCCAGCATGTCTGCCCACCACTCTGGCAACTATCAGACAAACTGAAAGCAAAACAGAATCATATGGCAGTCTAGTGGAGGACACACAAGACAGACAGACAGACAGACAGACAGACAGACAGACAGGGATTCCATTTTAACTTGCTCAAGCAGTCCTCTGATGCACAGCCTCTGGGTCCTGAGGAGGATCCTCCCGGCCAATTCGCCATATGTTAGAGTCTGCCAAAAGACCCTCACTCACAAAGACCACAGAGACTGACATGGCTGAAAACTGCAAGAGGTTTTTTTTATTGATCCAATGCATTGGTGACCTCCCTCCCCCCAGCATGCAGTCAAGAGGAGAGACCCCGAACAAACAAAGAACACACTTTTTATACCTTGTAAGGGGTAGATTTAGGCAACAAGGCTAGCTGGTTTATTCTCATTGGTGTAGCAAGTAACCCTTTCAAGCATTGGTTGGTTTGCATAGGGTGACCGCCTTTGGCCTAGTCCCTCACTCTGCTTGCCCTTATGAATTTTTTATTAAGAATTGTTTAGTCGACCAGCTTCTTTATCTGGCTCTGCACTTGGTCTGCTAGTATAGTCTGGAAAGTCCCTTCAGAGGTCTGCAATTTGTTTTGGATTCTACAATCCTAACCTACAAAGGCTTACAGACTCTACCTCCCTCCAGGATTCTTTCTCTTCAGGTAGCACTAGTAGAAGACCCCACACTCACCTTCCAATCATGCCTGCCTCTTAATATTTCCAATCTTCTTCCTTGTCCAAATACTAACCACTCCCTATCTCACTCCTTCATTGAAACTTTAGAAGAACTATTACCTTATCCTTCACACATACAGGAGGGGACATTGTCTCAGGCCATCTATACCTGGTATACAGATGGAAGCCCCTTTCTATATGAAGGGGCCAGAAAAGCTGGCTATGACATAGTATCAGACATGGAGGAGGTGGATGCACAGGCCCTTCCTGCTCACACCACTAATCAACAGGCTTAACTTATAGCCCTAACCTGTGCCTTTCAAATGACACAGAGATAATCCTTCAACATCTACACAGATTCCAAATATGTTTTCCATATCCTCCTATCCCTTACCACTGTCTGAAAGGAGCACAGGTTACTTACCCCAAAAGGAGGATCAGTAACTAATGCAAACCAAATTATGTCCATGCTAAAAGCCTCCAATCTCCCCAGACCTATTGAGATTGTCCACTGCAGATCTCACCAGACAGATGCTTCTATTGTCTCCAAGGGAAACAACTGAGCTGATGAGGCAGGTAGAGCTGCAGCCCTTTGTGTCCTAGACTCATCTCACCCTCCTCAGGACATCTTTACACTGCAACTCACATCCCCACCTTCACCCCCTTAAATTCATGAAACTCTGTCCTATCTTCACCTGCTCTTTCATCCTAACAGCCAAGTGGTTTCTGGTTTTGTAGGCATCCCCTGACACTTACTAACCACTCTTTAAAAACAACTCTTGCTAAACTGTCACAGGAACTTCACCTTGATTGGATAAAATTTCTACATCTGGCTCTTTTTAGGCTACAAGCTCTCTCCAACTGATCTCTCCCTGTCTCACCCTTTGAACTCATGTATGGACATCTGGTACTAACTCCTGGTCTTTTACCTAAATGCTCTCCCCTCCCAGACCATATACTTACCCCATTAGTTTGCCACCTCTTTTATCTCCTATGGATCTTTGCTGACCACAATCTACTGTGGCCACATACTGTCTCCTGTCCACTACCTATCAACACTGGAGAGCAAGTCCTTCTATCCTCTCCAGATAACTGTTCCTCACTCCTCTCTCCCAAATGGAAGGGTCCTTTTAAGGTAATTCTTGTGACTCCTACAGCTTCTAAACTCAATGGGCTTTCTCATTGTGTTCATATGTCTTACCTCAAACCACTCATCCCTCCACCTAAAAATGATTCTTCTTCATATACACTAGCCCTAACAGGACTGGGCTCTGTTAAGCTCCAGAGGATGTCAACACCACCCACCTTGTCCCAATCCCAGAAAATGAGACTTCATTTAGCAGCTAAGCTTGATCTCACTGGATTAGACATGGGTTTCTTGTCCTCCCCTTGCTGTTCATTTTCATCCAGGGTAGCCCTTACATCTGGAGATTTGAGGTTCAAGAAATCCCCACAGATAACAAACAGTCTTTCCAAATAGGGTCAGGAAACTGCTACATAGCCAGATGCCAGAAACCAATCCAAATTGCTGTCATCACTGTATCTGTTATCACATCTAAATACTATGATCTCTACATATGATTTCTCTTTGACTAAACAAATGATTATTGTAAAAACTGGCCAGATGAATATTGGAACTGCCCATGTTGGCCTTGTTAGATACAAATGCTAGGATCATGGACCAATCATTTCTTTTATCAACACCACAAGATACTCTTTTTCTACATACAAGGCCCATGGGATTCCAGGTTGGAGACAGGAGTTGTTGGTAAGCTCTACCAAAATAATCGACCCATGTCCCCAGTAAGTACCATCTGGATATATCTCAATTGCCCAACCTCTAGATATTCAGAAAGGTAGTGGAAGTAATCAAATATTCCTCTGAGTTCTTTACCTCTTTGACATCACCCCCTATAAATGGCAGTAACTTGTCATTTTACCTTTTTTTACAGACCTTGACCTAGGCTTAGCAACTCCTTAATGTCACCAGACCTGATCACTTTAAAGATTGCTGGCTATGAATACCCCCTAGAACTAACTCACAATTGTCACTTACAGCCTTTCCAGACTCAAGGCAGCCTCACCTTCTGTCAGCTGCCCTGACTCTGCTGTTGCCATGACTCCTTACCTTTCTTTGTCCCTCTTTTTGGCATGGCAAACTGTTTTAAGACCTCAAGGACATGTTCTGTAGGAAGGCTAAGCTCCCTAGACTGCAATAGAACCACAAGTCTTGATATATCATCTCTGCCACCATGCCCTGCAGTCCAAAACATGTCAATTGTTTGTGGAACTCAGGTATATCATTCCCTGCCCATCAGTTGGTCAGGAGTTTACATGTTTTTACTCCTTTTCCATGAACTAGGAGTAATCCAGGGAAATGAGCCCCTGCCAATCCCAGTTGTAGATATGACAGCTGCCCAACATAAGAATGCAGTTTCAGGTTGTGCCACTCTTGGCTGCTGCAGGAATACCTGTAAGGGTTGGTACTAGAATAATGACTTCCATTACCAAATGTAAAGAGTTCACTTCCAAGTTTGAAAGCAGTTTTCAAAAAATGTCTGAAACCATGTTTACTATTCAGATATAGATCAATTCTTTGGCAGCTGTGGCAATTTAGAATCAATGAGGACTAGATGTCCTGACAGCTAAAGAAGGTGGTCTTTGCCTGTTTCTCCAAGAAGAATGCTGTTTCTATGCCAACCAATTCCAGATAGTGAGAAATAAAAGTCCTGGAGCTACAAATCAGACATGCAGAATTTCAGGGAACGTACGACCTCCAGTTCTAGGATTTCTGAAAACCCTATATGGAAGTGGATGCTCCCTTCTGTAACACCTCTCCTAGTCATCTTCCTGGTGCTATTATTTGCTCTCTGCCTTATTAATCTTGTTTCTACATTCCTTCAATAACAAACGCAAAACATTTCTAACCAAATTATTAATCAGTTCCCGTTACAGTGGAACAGCCACTGTCCACAGAGGAACCTGATGCAAATGTTTACCAAATGGACCCTGCTGGTGAAAGTCAACTCTACCCCAAAATTGATGATACACCTAGACAGCAGGAAGCAGTTTAAGAGACACAACACCCTCATTTCCTTTTCATCATTGACTTTCCCTTCGCATGTTTTTTTCTCTTCATGGTAAGAAAAAGGGAGATATGTTGGTGTCAGGTTTGGTTCTGAACCCAGTGATATCACACCTAGGCAACAGAGAGCCACACATCTGCAGCCATGGCAACCTATACACATTTCCTGAATCTACTTGGCTCACCTCCCACCTTTACCTGCCAGAAGCCATGTCACTATCCAAATAAAAGGCAGACACCTCTGACCTCTCTCTCTCTTACCCCCCCACCCCCATCTTCTTCACTACCACCTTTGCCCTTTTCTCCCACAATAAACCTCTACCACGGGCCTGAACCTACACCCGCACCTACCCCGCCCGAAGAGGGGTGTCTGCCCGGGAGCAATCTCCTGGCCTGAACCATCACCCGGCACCTTACCTGCCCGAAGAGGGGTGTCTGCCCGGGAGCAGTCTCAAGGCCTGAGCCGGAAGGTGAGCCAACTTTGCTCCAGTCCAATGCCTGTTAGAGGGTAGCCCGGAGAAGAGACACAGCTTCTGGGCTCCAGTAGCGTTGGCAAGAGTGTGGACCACAGAAGCTACACAGCTTCAGGACAGACAGAAGCAACCTAACTTCTGGGACAGACTGTATTTCGGATTCCAGAAATTTGGGCACCTTCCGCTCCAGAGGAAAGGTGGCCACCTGTGAGGGTTCTGTCTGCCAGAGCAGGTGAGAGAGTCATATTGTGTCCAGGGTCCCTCAGTGGCTACACTGTGCAGGTGAGTGAATAATCTGCAGAGGCAACAAATCTTCTGGCACAGGCCCTGTTTTGGGCCTACATCTTCAGTCAGGAGGCAAATCTGAACGACAGCCCTCTGTGAACATTCCCTGCTAGAAGAGAGCTTCCCTGCAGAGAGTAATCGACCACTGAGACTCAGGAGAGAGCTGGACTCTCAGGACTGCTGACAGAGGATAACTGAATCACAGGAGGAACAAGCTCCAACCAGAGACAACTATAACAACTAACAGCAGAGATCACCAGATGGCGAAAGGCAAACGTAGGAATTTTACTAACAGAAACCAAGACCACTCACCATCACCTAGCACTCCCACCTCAGTCAGTCCTGAATACCCCAACACACCCGAAAAGCAAGAATCGGATTTAAAAGCATGCCTCATGATGCAGTTAGAGTACTTTAAGAAGGGCATTATTAAAGAAATGCAGGAAAATACTGGTAAAGAGATACAAGTCCTTAAAGAAAAACAAGAGAATATGTCTAAAGAGGTAGAAGTCCTTAAAGAGAGAGAGGAGAACAAAAACAAACAGGTGATGGAAGTGAGCAAAACTATCCAAGACCTAAAAAGGGAAATAGAAGCAATAAAGAAAACCCAAAATGTGATAACTCTGGAGATAGAAACGCTAGGAAAGAAATCAGGAACCATAGATGTGAGCATCAGCAATA
>NC_034611.1:9367908-9392490 GCF_900095145.1 Mus pahari | reverse complement strand
AGGGGAGCAGGGGTGGGGGTGGGGTATAGGGAACTTTCGGGATAGCATTTGAAATGTAAATAAAGAAAATAATAATAAAAAAATTAAAAAAAGTAAACCTCTACCACATGGAAATGCTTTGGTCTGGTGTATCTGTTTGGATACAAGCTGCAATTCTAACACAACACATCATACTTTGTCAGTTAAAATATTAAAAATAAAAACTGTTTCATAAATGTTTCAAATTGAGGTTTTTTATTTATAATATAATTATTATATTATATATTTATAGTAAGAAAAAATAGACAACATATTTGCTAGCAGGTTAAGGTTTATTATTAAAGTATATTATAAACTTCTTATCTGATAGTCAATGTGTGTGTAGATAATTTATTCTCTTAATTTTGCAAACAATGCATTAATACTGACAGTTGACTGCATATTTTCAAAATTTTAATTTTCTCCCAAAGATTTTGTAATAATATATTGAGACTATTTGCTTTTGAGATTTCTGTCCCTACAACTGCCTGACCAGTTTCCATTACATGTTTCTATCATTAATGCTTCTTACTGACAGTTATTTAAGTACATTAAGTATATCAAGAACCCATTCCATTTCTACTGTATTGTAAGGCAATCAATAAGCTTTGATCATAAAAAGTAATTGTAACTTCATCATGTCAGTTGTTAGGTTCATTGTTAGAGATCACACTACTAAGATTTAGGCCTGGATCAAGCACAGCAAACTTAAAAAGGAAAAATACAAAATGTATGGTTCAAGTACTAATGGACCACCAGGAAATACAGCGGAGCTAAATCAAATGTTCAGAGATGTTAAATCAAACTAAGGCAGTGTTGATCTCAGAGCAAGATCTCACACAGCTAAGCTTACTTTTTATGTATTTGCAATTGAACAAAGGACAGTTATATTATGTTTGGTGTTATTATGACCTGGTTATTGTTATCATGTAGATATAAGGATACATGATTATGTATCATATTGACAGGGGATAAATTGTGATGGCTATTCTTGGTTGTCGGTTTTACTATATATGGGATGAACTACAATCCAGAACCTAAAAAAATCTTATGAAAAGGTAAAGAAAAGCATGGTGGTACTCAGTTTTAATCCCAGCACTCAGGAGATAGAGGCATGAAGATATCGGAGTTCAAAGTCAGTTTACAGAGCAAGTTCTAAAAGAGCCAAGCATTTTCCTACCACCACAATCAGGTCTGCCCTAGTGAAGGACCTCAGGACCCTGAAGTCATCTTGTTCAAGTTCAGTGTTCCAAGGATACTGCTCTGACTGATATAGGTTATTATTGTTGTTGTTTTCTCTCTGTTGAATAAAACTTCTCTGCCTTAGTTAGCATTTAACTGCTGTGAACAGACACCAAGACCAAGTCAACTCTTAAAAGGACAACATTTAATTGGGATTGACTTACAGGTTCAGAGGTCCAATCCATTATCATCAGGGCGGGAGCATGGCAGCCTCCAGGTAAGTATGATGCAGGAGGAGATGAGAGTTCAACATCCATTACTGATGGCAAACTGGAGAAAACTGGCTTCCAGGCAGCTAGTATGAGGGTCTTAAAGTGCACGCCCACAGTGACATACTTCCTCCAACAAGGCCACACCTCTTAATATTGCCACTCTCTGAGCCAAGCATATTCAAACTTCCACACTTTCATTGGGGAAAAAACAAAACTATATTTCAAAATTTCCAAAAACCAAAACCAAAACTAAAAATTTTGTCTTAGAATTCTTCTAAATCCTGTGCTTCTCATGAGGTGAAGTAGTGATGGCTGGGACTCACTGCCTGTGCTCCCTGTGTTTGATGGCCTTTTAGAAGGAAAAAGCTCAAGATACTGAACATTGAGCTTCTTCTTCTTCTTCTTCTTCTTCTTCTTCTTCTTCTTCTTCTTCTTCTTCTTCTTCTTCTTCTTCTTCTTCTTCTTCTTCTTCTTCTTCTTCTTCTNTCTTCTTCTTCTTCTTCTTCTTCTTCTTCTTCTTCTTCTTCTTCTTCTTCTTCTTCTTCTTCTTCTTCTTCTTCTTTTTTAAGATGTATTTATTATTATACATAAGTACACTGTAGCTATCTTTAGACACACCAGAAGAAGGCATCAGATCTCATTCTGGGTGGCTGTGAGCCACCATGTGGTAGCTGGGATTTGAACTCAGGGCCTTTGGAAGAGCAGTCAGTGCTCTTACCCACTGAGCCATCTCACCAGTCCCAAACATTGAGCTTCTTTAGCTGCATGACTACTCTTGACCATTTTTGAGATCTTGTAACCTAAGCCACGAGGCCTGTCCTTCCCTCTAGGAACATCTGAACCAGGAAAAATTTCTTCATCTGGAGCACTGCTATCTATAATACAGGATTTCCCACAATAAGAGGGGACAAAGCCTCCTGTAGATATACCCAGAACCTAGATTTTCCTTTGAATCACAGCAAGTTTAGATAATATACACCATAGATGCCTCCAACCATAAGCACAAAATAATCAAGTTAAAGCAGATTTCATGCTTTCAGGTTTTGTGAGATTCATAGAATCTGTTTAAGATGGCATGGCTTTACATATTTTAATTTACATAATATTTCTCTATTCACCTTTCTTTTTGCCCCCTCCTCCTTAAAGTTTATTTCCAAACAACTTCAGTTAGTTTTGGAAGCAAGTGAAACATATACCAATAGATCAGTAATGAGATATCCCTGAAGCAAGAAATGCTTCTACGTAATTGGGTCAGCCTGGGAAAAATGGATACATTAGTGACTTGAAGTCATCAAACCCAAAAGCCATGAAAATAACACCTACAGAAAGTTCACAGACTTTCACTGCACACATTTGAAGGCACATACATACATACATACATGCAATGTGTACACACACACACACACACACACACGAATGAAACCTGTTTTCTCACTTGATTATCACTGGTTTCAAAATAAAGTTTCTTGGTTTGATGTAAGCTGTGCCCACACTGAATGTTTCATAATTGCAAGACAGTTCTGGTGACAGAATAAGAACTTGCAAAGGAAGATATGATATGATGACAGAGTCCCTGTGTGATTGGACATTTTCATTGCTGACTATAGTTATGGGGTGTCCCATTTACTTGCTATATTTTGTTTCCAGAAAAAAATCTCTTCCTAACAGGAACTGCAGTATTTTATAATATATTTGCTATAACAGCGTAAGTTAAATCCCAAGTATAGCTGTGGTAAAGAAATCTATTATGTAGATTCTGAATTAAGAGCTTGATAAGTGAAAAGTGCTCTTCAGGATACAGGCAATCAACTCTGTTCTGTCATCAATGACCAGAAGGAGAGCACTGATCAAGAAGAACTTTTAAGAAAAAGAGATTGTTTAAAATTGTTTTATTCACATGAGACAAAAGAGAATGGCACACAATGGACATCAGATCAAGTGTCATTTGTTTTCCCACTGTGGATACCAGACTCATGATAGAAAAGACCATGGATCCTAAAGCTTGATAGGATTTCGTTTATGAAAGCCAAAACACACAATTACACCAAACTAAAGGCAAGTCAGAAATTCCAAAAGTTTCAATTAGGTTGATTAAAAACAATTTGTTTTAAGTTGTAAAGCAATGGACCTCCTGAAATGACAGGTACACCACAATGTTCAGCAGGATACTATATTGAAGACTGGAAATCAATTGAATGAAGCACAAGGGAGGGTGCTATGTTCCATAATAGTTGGGTAATGTAGAAGACTGTAAAATTCTTTGGTCAGTAAAATATGTGCATCACAAGAACAGCTATATATAATGGCATAGAATTGAGAGACAGCTCACAAAAATATGTGGTAACAGCTAGCATCCTTAGAACTCCTAAGACCTGATTAATTTTTACTGCTCAGACAGATTGATTTGTATGACCTTAGATTATGTAAATACATTTTCTTGTTTTCTTCTCTGTAGGTGAAGACATTTCACTAAAAAATCCCTAAATTTCCTTGATACCTAAAATTACAGCTCTCTTTCTGTTGGAGTTAAGATCAGGGTGGCAAATTAAGAGATCTCCTCTCAAATATGGTATCTCAGCAAGGAAATCTTCACTTCTGCAAGAGTGCTTGGTTACCCAAACCAGAAGAACATGTACTTAGTTACAATGGTTTTGACCTTTTATCTCTAATGAAGGGAGACTTGATTGTTCTCCAGTGGCTGTGGTCCAACCATACAATCTACATTCGATGGGTTAATATGAAAAGAGGCACAAATGAGGAAGAATGCATAATCTGAGCAAAAAGCAATGAATTTTTCTAGTAAATCTAGCAATGGGTCAGCATATAAGACATATAGGCAGTCTAAAGATAAGTTACATGTAGCTGAGCAAGTGTATATCCTTTAACTAGGGTGTATATGAGGGGAAATAGAAACAGCCATGCAGTAATTAATGCATTTTGGAGGAAAAGAATAACCACCACACACCTCTTATGTCTTTGTGCATTATTTTCAAGTTTTGCTAGTAGGTGAAAGACCTCTTTCCTGGGTGTCTAATAGAAAATGCTTTTGTAGAAATAGGGACAGAGAATGTCTGGCAATAGATATTTCTATAGGTTTCTGGACTAGACTTGAAACACAAGAGATCAGCCTATTAGAATCGTTACTCTAATTGTTATAATTTAGGATGTTTTGGCAAAAGCACTTATGCTTTCACTTACCAAACATTCAAATGGTATCTATTAAATTAATGGATCGGTGTCTTATTGTTTCTATTGCTGATATGAGGCACTATGACCAAAAAGCAAGTTGGGGAGAAAGGGTTTGTTTCTTCTTCCAAATTGTTGTTCATTAGTTAAGGAAGTCAGGACAGTAACTCAAACAGGGTGGGATCCTGGAGGCAGGAGCTCTGGAGGGATGTTGATTACTGGGTTGCTTCCTCTGGCTTACTCAGCCTGCTTTCTTATAAAATCCAGGATCACTTTTCCAGGAGGGATGGCACCACCCAAAGTGGGCTTCTCCCATCACAATTAATCACTAACTGAAAATATGCCTTAGAGCTTGATCTCATGGAGACATTTTGTGGACTAAGACTCCCTCCTCATTGATGACTCTAGCTTGTATAAATTTGACACAAAACCAGCTTGAACAGTTTTCAATTTTTGAGATTTCTGCTATTTTTTGGAAAGACATTAAGCATAATGATCAAGGGCATTAAGGACAATGTTTCCATATAGAGATGATTTAGGGATAAATATTATAAGATTGTTGTGGTAGTTTGTGTGACAATGTCCTCTATAGGCTTGTGCATTCGAAATTTTAGTAGTCAGTTTGGCAGTGATATTAGAGGGAAGTTTGGGAAGTGAGGACATGTTAAAGGACATATATTACTAGAAATGGACTTTAAAAGCTTAAACACTAGAGTCACTTCTAATTTAATTTCTTGACTTTATGCTTTCATGATGTGAGCCATTAGCTTCCTGTTCCTGCCACCATACCTGCCAGTTGCTGCCATGCTTTTCCCCCATGACAGACTTCCATCCATTGAATATGGGTGGCGGTTAGAATTAAAATGCACCCTGCCCCCCGATTCATATATTTGAGTGCTTAGTTGCTAGAAAATGGCACTATTTGACAGGATTAGAAGGATTAGAAGATGTGGTCTTTTTGGAGGAGATGTGTCACTGGGAATTTGCTTTGAGGTTTCAAAAACCCCTGGTAACCCAAGAGCCTCTCTCTTTTGTCTATGAATCAGTGCATAGCACTCAGCAGCTACCTCATGCTGCCTCATGCTGCCATCATATTCCTCATCAGGATAACAATGGATTAAACCTCTGAAACTATAAACAAACACTCAATTAAATGATTTATTTTATGACAGTTGACTTGGACATGATATCATATCACAGCAACAGAACAGTAACTGAAATAATCTGTAAGCCAAATTAAGTCCATTTGCCTTGTCCATCATGTTTTATCATAGCAATGGAAAAATAAATAGTAATCCTCCCAGGATTATACAGACTTTACATTTTTTTCATTAAAATCAAGTCTAAAATGAACATGTTTTCAAATCCTATTCTATGTGTTGGTCTGTGTCCTGGAGCACAGCTGGCAGGCCATTAAGGGATAGCAGAGCACAATCAAAGAATCCTTAGCCGGTCTGGAAGGGGACATTTTGTGGTCCTATGAACTGGCCTGAAAGGCCAAAGTGTTACAGCTCTTGAGGAGAAGTTGGGTTGGCAGAGGCAGCAAGATCTCTTCTGATACCATCTGAGCTTCAGCAGTAATGAGAAGTGGCAGGTGGCCAGAAGCCAAAGCCTGTTGCAGGACATATTAAAAACAAACAGCAAGTTCCCATGCTTCACCCAGCTACTCTCTGTCCCCTCTAAGCTATCCCCCACCCTGCAGTGACTCATTGAGGTCTTCCCAGCTCTGGTTTGCTTGTCTCAGTGCACCCTGTACTTTCTCAGCCATAAACCTCCTGTGGTCGGTGATCTCCCATTTCCAGTAACCCAGTAAAACAAAACTCTAGAAGCTTATAATTAATCAGTAAGATTTATATACCAATAAATTATCGATACAGTAGATGCCCACACAATAAATTCAGGGCCAATTGTTAATGGTGCAATCTGCCTACCTAGATTAGTCAAGTTACCCCAACTATTCTATCCCTATACGATATTATACCTACCTGTGTTTATTTAAAACCATGTGGAATCTGAATCATCTCGTTTGCCCTCCATTTTGCTTTCTTATCCCTACATTTCTCCTCTGTTTACACATCTGCAACTCCCTCCTCCATTTTCCTTGTCCAATCACAGGGCTCCTGTTGTATTAATATTTAAAGTCATTGGACAGGAAAAATTTTGCTACAATACCCAGAGACACAAGTGGCAGGATGTTGGTAGCCACAGTGGAAGCAGAGTTGAGGTCGAGGGATGAACATTTTGGGAGAGAAAACTCTTTCCTGGAGTGTTACAGGGAACACTCAGGTGATGCTTGGTGAAATATTTTGTACACTGTGTTCCTTGTGGACAAGGACCTTATAAAGACTTAAAGGGTAGGGTGGGATCCAGGGGTACATGCTCCTGATTGGCTCAATCTTAGATGTTAGTGAAGCTTTGCTTACACAGGGAAGCACTTTAGATGTTGCCCACTACATGACTGATTGTCATGGTCCTCTTAGTGGGGTGTCACTGCCATGTGTTCCAAGATAGGTACTCTGGCTGGGAGCTAATTCTTATGACTACCTTCTCAATTATGAGATTTATTGTGGTTTTGAATATGCTTCAAGCTTACTAGTTCTTCTGTCTGGTGACATGTTGGTCTGCTGCCCCACAGATACAGGTAGAGCTCAGTCACTCACCTATTTCTTTTGACAGTGTATCAGTTGTAATTCACAAACTTTGTTGGTTTTAATGAAGAGTTGGTCTAATCTACAATTTTACTGATGATTGATCACCATAACAAACAGTTGCTCTTTGTTTTTAAGCTTTAAACTTTTTGGTTATTCTTCAGGGTTTGGGGAGGGGGGCGGTTAGGAGCTCCAGGGTATTGAGGTATCTCTTAGAATAAATGAACCAGCTAGATATCAGAGTAGATGCATACAGGTAGAAACATATGTACAGGTAGACTGAATTTCTTTAAGATCTGCTTAAGCATGTGGTTCAAAAGTTTAGGTGCTTATGTGAATTCTCCAGGCCAAAAACAATTGCCTATGTCATGTTTTATTCCCAAGTGGAAACATTCCAAATTGAACAAAAACAAAACAATAAAATTAAAAAACAAAACAAAACCCCAAACCAAGCTAACTCAAAACAAAAACCAAGTGCTATCTCCCAGTAGAGGGCTGACCCAGAAGGCATATAGAGGATCTATAGTGTTGAAGCATTAATCATTAAGATCTTAATTAAGCATTAAGATCTATAAGGTTGAAGCAAGAAAATTAGTTTTCTCCAGTAATATATAGGGTTAGGGACCACAGACTGTTTATTCTTAATTTGATTAATCACTTCTATGTCTTGAGGCAATCTAGAAAATCCATTGGGCTTCTTTACTAGCAAAGTCAGCATATTAGAGGCAGACACAAAGGTTAAATAAATCCATATCTTATAAATCCCTCAATAAGAGGCTAAGACCTATTCTCCCTTCCCAGGAAACTCTGTCTTCTAGATATTTTTTCTGGGTATTTAATCCAGTTTGGATATAGGTAAAACAATACATTTAGTTTAGGTTTTGGCCCAGATTGACAGAGACCTTGATCCCATCTTGTATTAAGTTTAATATTTCATATAAATTTCCATCTCCTGCAACAGATTTATTTTGGTTTCCCAAATAAAAACAATTTGACTGTGTCTTCTCATTTTGGAATTTAACTGGGATTTTCTTGGAGTTTGATAATCCCTTCCTCCCCTTCTCTCCTGCCCCAGTTATGACAAGCCATTTTTGAAATGTAGTATATATTATAATATTTGTTATATATAAAACATAGTGATATATATATATAGAATATATAGAATATACATAGAATATATATATATATATATATATATATGTATAAGCAATATAATATATATATTGTTCTAGAACCTGCTCTACACTTACTTCAATTTTGAAAATTGTAGCTATGTCTTGAATACCCAACACCAGAGCTGTACACTTGACTTATCTTCTTTAACAAGGGAAGTTAGAGTTTTTGTTTTTCTTTTATTCAAGTCCAAACTATAGGAAATGCATTTTTATTTTATATTGCATTTTTTATTCTTTTAAAAATAGAATGAACAGAATTGTATGAAGATTAATTAGCCATTGAGCAGTGAACATAGATTCCTAGAGAGCAAATTTGAAGTTATTTTCAAGTCCCCCTTTACCTAAATGCTAATATGCATAGATAAACCTTGCGTTACTATTAAATATATCTTTTAATGATTTCATTGAAGACCATTTCATAGATCGGATAGGTGTCATGAATTTCCTTTTACAAAAATCGCCCATAATTCTCTGTTTCATGGCATAACTCACTTCCTGAATATTCCCACTGACACTACTAACTCAGTGAGTGACACCTATGTTGATTTATCACCCTTCTTTTCTCTGCCATCCTGGGCTTTGGAAATAGATGACGGGAAACCATGTTACTCCAAATGGTTGCTCTTGTAGCCAAAAGTAAGTATACACTTGAAACTATCATTTTCTCTCAGTCAAAGACTGTCACCATATTGCTTTCTCTTGGAGGAAAGTATTCCTCTGAGCTGCATACAGATAGCTGGGTCCTGAAGGACCATCATTTTTCCCTTGTCTTGTTACCTTCTTAATAGTTTTCCCCCTCCCCTATCTCTCCTTGCATCAATCTTCATACATGGTTCACTGAAGATCATGCTCAGAGCTCTCAGCTCTCATCCAGTCATTTATAGCATAGGTAATATGGGAGTCTTGACAATCACATTTTCTCCAAACTTTATACTTCTACCCCATGATATGGATATATATATAGTCATATTGTTCAATTCCAAGATCTGATTTTATAATCATCCTGGTCACTTTTATTCCATCCTATATCTATTTTTTTAGAGGACACATATCAATAGATATAATTGTTGCCTGCTGAGCACATATGCATTTCAGGCCTTTAAAGAACTGAATTTCAAAGCTATTTTCATTTTAATAATCCTGACTAGACAAAGTTTTCTTCTGTGAACTTGTGATTTTTTTATACTTATCCAATATCAATTTATGTTTTCTTGGAATGATTTATTTTAACTTCACATATAAATGAATAAAAATTATAGTAAAGTACCTTATTTGTTCTATTTTTTAATAATCTTAATTTGAATTTTAAGATGCACGTATACTTATGAACATATAAACAAACATACCAGTCAGATTTAAGTCAGTAAACTGTAGCCTTGAGATATGGAAGCTGTATATCATAGAGCTAATAAAAGTTACATGAGGCTTCTCCTTCAGGAAAACACCAAATGGCAGATGACGCTGGTACAGTGGGAGGGCCTGCAGGACCCGGGGGCCCATTCTACAGCAGTTTTACGGGCTGGGCCATGGCTCTGGTAGAGGCCATGATGGTGGTGGAGGCCGCAGGGCTCACGGAGATAAAGCTGAAAACAAGGAGTGGATCCCTATCACCAAGCTGGGCCACCTGGTTAAGGACGTGAAGATCAAGTTCTTGGAGGAGTTCAGCCTGTTTTCCCTGCCTACTATGGAGTCTGAGATCACTGACATTTTCTCGCGTGCATCCCTAAAGGATGAGGTTCTGAAAATTAGGCCAGTACAGAAGTAGACTCAGACTGGCCAGCGGACGAGGTTCAAGGCATTCGTCGCTATTGGGGACTACAATGGTCACGTTTTTCTTGGCGTTAAGTGTTCCAAGGAGGTTGCCACTGCCATCCAAGGGGCCATCATCTTGGCCTTGCTTTCCACTGTCCCTGTGCAGAGAGGCTATGGGGGAACAAGATTGGCAAGCCCCACACTGTTCCATGTAAGGTGACAGTCCTCTGTGGCTCTGTGCTGGTGCATCTAATCCCTGCCCCCAGAGGCACTGGCATTGTTTCTGCTAGTGTGCCCAAGAAGCTTCTGATGATGGCTGGTATAGATGACAGCTACACTTCAGCCAGTAGCTGCACTGCCACCCTGGACAACGTTGTCAAGGCCACCTTTGATGCCATCTCCAAGACCTACAGTTACCTGACCCCTGACCTCTGGAAAGAAACTGTCTTCACCAAGTCTCCTTATCAGGAATTCACTGATCATCTAAAAGTCAGTTTGTTAAGCTATTACCAAAGGTTCAGTTCATAGGCTCTTACTTCTGTTCAGTTATAAAAAATAGACTAAAAAAATAGTTGAAAATTTCAAACTGTGACATATAACATTAGATGTATTGATTTTCTCCTGGCATTTTATTATATATTTAGACTAGTTATTTATAATTACAGTGCATATTATAAATATATATCTTTTAAAGGCACATATCTATGAATCCTTTTCTTTACCACAACCATGAATTTGAGAATAGTTTGGTATTTTATATTCTCATTTCTTAATGATAATAATTCAACAGAATTGTGACATGTTATCAGAATTTAATAATTAGAAAAATGAAAAATAGTTAGAAAATAAACTCATTTGGTCATTGACATATGTAATGTGAAACTGTAATAAATGCCCTTTTAAAAACTTTATAAAAATATGCTTAATTTCACTTTTGTGTTCTATTTTGCTTTCTGCTTTACAGTTTTAAATTTTTGCTTTACTTTTGATTAGAAACCAATTCATTTTTATTTTAAAAGATCAAAATATGAACATTTCCAAATTTTAAAATTTTCATTCAACGTATTTCGATCATAGTCTTTCACTTTCTTTTACTTCTCCAAGATCCTACATCTTCTCCCCTCCCTACATACCTAATTCATTTGCTTTCTGTTTTGTTTTGTTTTGTTTTTTTTAAATTCAAACTGAAGAAAAAAGAATACCCGAATCCCAGAAACAGAGAAAACCAAAACAAAAAATAATGACAAAGAAACCATGGAGCCTCTTTTGTAAAGTATTCCTGGGTAGGAGGCCTGCTCTGGAGAGTTGTCCACACATCCAGCATCACTACACTGGAGACTTTCCTCTCCAGCAGCTCTCAATTGAAAATAGTGACTTGGTTAGGGATAGAACATTGTGCCCCCTACATCTGCTATGTGCTGAGATTGCTTTTTTTTTTCTGGTGTAAGCAAGTCACTGTTGTAGTTTGCAAGGTTCATGAGCTGCATAAGACTGGTGGTTCCTTTTCTCCTTAGGTGGCATGCTGTCTTGTGCATGCTGTCACAGTCTCTGTGAGTTCATATGTGTATCAGTGCTGTTCTGCCTAGAAAACACTCTTTCCTTGCAGTTATCTACCACCTCCGGCTCTTAAAGTCTTTCCATCTCATCTTACACATAGATTTCTGAGCCTTGAGGGGAGGGGTGAGATAAAAACATCCAATTTAGGGCTGAATGCTCCAAAACTGTTCAATCTCTGCTCATTGTCTAGTTCTAGGTTGCTATGTCAATTATTATGTACTGCAGGAAGGCTCGCTGATGAGGGCTGAGTGATGCACTAATCTTTGGGTATAACAATGCATCATTAAGAATAATTTTATTTTTATGCTTATTTACCAGAATAACAGTAATAGGTTTCCCTTTAGTGCTCATGACCTTTCAAGTCTTAGGTTTTCGACTCATTAACAATGTCAGTCAATTATGGAATCTATCTTGTATACTGCATATTAACTCCAATACAAAGTTTGTGACTACTCCCACATTTGTGACACTATTGTGCTAGTGGTATCTCTTGGAAGCAGGTCACTGTTATAGTTTGCAAGGTTTATGAGCTGCACGAGACTGGTAGTTACTTTTCTGCTTAGGTGACACTTTTACTACCTTATAACGCTATGAATTCTTGTCAATAGTAGTGAAGCTTCCAGTTAAGCATCAACTTAATTTCTCCTTGTTCTATGTCATAAGCATGTTGTGGCTTTAATAATAGAATCTTATTATCAGGTTATAGAGAATTGCCAATAACATTTGCATGACTTTGTAATGTTTTCAGAGTGGTTAATAGGTCGGTCCCTTTTGGCCAATGACTCAAAAAGATATAGTTCTTTCATTGTACTGGGGTTTTTATTTGGTAACATGGGAGGGTCTATTTGGAACATTGTCTTCCCTTTTATATGTCAACTCCATTTAAATTCCTTTTATATATGTTTATATTTTAAGAAGCTTCTAAAATATTAGGTTATTTATTTGCCTATTTATTTATTTATTTATCTATCTATTTATCTCATATATTTTGTTATGACTGGAGTTTACCCTTCCTTCATTCTTCCCAGTCCCCCCCCCCAAATTTCCTCTCCTCCAGAACTCCTCCTGCTCCTCAAAAAAGAGCAGCCCTTCTACAGATATCAAACAAACTTGGTATAAGAGGATAAAATAAGACTAGGCACATACGCTCACATGAAAACTGGATGAAGCAATCCAGCATTATGAAAAGATCCTAAAATCATATAAATAAGTGAGAGACAATCCCCATTCCCATCTTTAGGAGTTCCATAAGAATGACAAGCTACATAACTATAACAAAACAATTCAGTCTTTGTGAGCCCATATGAGCCCTGCTTAGTTGATTCTGTGGGCAATGTTCTTATGGTGTCCTGATCCTCCTAGCTCTACAATCATTTTTCAGTGTCTTCCTCAGGATTCACTGTGCTCTATGTAATGTTAGGCTATTGGTTTCTGCATCTTCTCACATTAGTTGCTGGATAAAGCTTCTTGGAGTGTGATTATCCAAGACTCTGATCTATGAATATAGGAGAATACCCTTGATAATCTTTGCCTTTTTTACCTTCTTTCAGAGGTATTTGGTTCTATCTTAGGTGTCTAGACTATCCAGACTCTTGTTCCAAGCCATCCAGGTTGTGTCAGGAATGGGTTTTCTCACATGGTGTGGACCTCAAGTTAGACCAGATTTTGGTTGGCTACTTCCACAAGTTCTGTGCCACCTTTTCTCAGCACATCTTGCAGCCAGGACAAATTGTAGATAGAAGGTTTTGTGGTGGGTTGAGGTCCCTGTCTCACTACTAGAAAACTCACCTGGTTATAAACCAGAGTAGGTTCAGGCTCTGTATAAAAAACAAGGGAAAGGTCATGCTTACAAGAATGTGAAATGAGGGGAACATTCCCCCATTTCTGGTTGGAGGACCAACTTGGACTGCCCCAATGGAAATCAATATGAAGGCTCCTCAGAAAATTGGGAATCAATCTACTTCAAGACATAGCTATATCACTTTTATACATATACCTGAAGGATACACCATCCTACCACAAGGACACTTGCTCAGCTATGTTAATAGCAGCATTATTCATAATAGCCAGAAACTGAAACAAACCTAGATGACACTCAGCTGAAGAATGGATAAAAAAATATGATATATTTACATAATGCAGCGCTATTCAGCTGTTAAAACAAATTACATCACAAAAACTTCAGGGAACTGGGTGGAAATGAAAAATCTTATCCTCAGTATAGTAATCCAGACCTAGAAAAACAAACATGGTACGTACTTACTTATAAGTGGATAATAGCTGTAAAGTCAAGAATAATCATACCACACTCTATAGTCCCAGAAAGGCTACCAAGGATATTTCAAGAGGTGACACAGTCATCTGTTTAGAAGGGGAAATAGAATAGAGTTTGTGTTAGGACTGGAGGAGTGTGGGTGTATTAAGGTTTTATTGCTGTGACGAGACTCCATGACCACAGCAATTTTTCCCCCCACCTTGAATATTTTATGTATTTACATTTCAAATGTTATCCCCTTCCCAGGTTTCCCCTCCAGAACTACCCTATCCCATTGCCCCTCCCCCTGCTTCTATGAGGGTGCTTCCCCTCTCACTAACCCTCCCCCACCTCACCACCTTGGCATTCCCCTACACTGGGGAATTGAGCATTTACAGGACCAAGGACTAAGGGCCTCTCCTCCTATTGAAGCCAGACTATGCCATCCTCTGCTACATATGTGGCTGGAGCCATGAGTCCCTCTATGTGTACTCTTTGGTTGGTGCTTTAGTCCCTGGAGGCTCTGAGGGGTCTGGTTGGTTGATATTGTTCTTCTTCCTATGGGGTTGCAAATCTCTTCAACTCCTTCAGTCCTTTCTTTAACTTCTCCATTGGGGTCACCATGCTCAGTAATAGGGTTAGCTGCGAATATCTGCCTCTCTATTTGTCAGGCTCTTGCAGAGCCTCTCAGGAGACAGCTATAACAGACTCCTGTCACCAGTCATACTACAATCTATAGACCCAGAAAGGCTACCAAGGATAGCTCAAGAGGGGAAACAATCATCTCTTCAGAAGGGGAAATAGAATAGAATTTGAGTGAGGACTAGAGGAGTGTAGGTGTCTTAGGGTTTTATTGCTGTGAAGAGATGCCATGACCACAGCAATTCTTTTTTTTCCCCCCCTTGGATATTTTATGTATCTGTATACTGTTTGGGTTTGATGTGGTAGATCGCCAGGTTGGGCAGTGTCTGGATGGCCTTTCCTTTATTCTCTGCTCTGCACTTTGTCCCCATATTTCCTTTAGATAGGAACCATTCTGGGTTTAAAATTTAGAGATGAGTTGGTGGCCACATCCCCCAATAGGTGGGTTTGCCTAACCTCTGGAAATGATCTCCACAGGTTCTCCCTCTCCTATGTTGGGCATTTCAGCTAATCTCATTCCTTTTGGGTCCTGGGAGCCTCTTGCTTTCCTGGCATCTGTGACTTGCTGGTGGCTAACCCCAGTTCCCCATACCCCATTGGTACACACCTCTGTTCAAATTTCTGAGCCTCTGTATGTCATTCCTGTCTCCTCTTATACCTCTTTCTGTTCCCCTTTTCCCCCTCCCTTTCCCCTCCCCCTCCTTTCATCCTCCCAAGTCCCTCCCATGCTCTACCTCCCTTGAGTATTTTGTTCCCCCTTCTAAGGATAACTGAAGCATCCACATAGAAATCACTTAATTGGGCCTGGTTTTCTGTTCCAGAGATTTAGTATTTTGCTGTCATGGCAGGAAACATGGCAGTCTGCAGACAGAAATAGTTATGGAGAAGGAGCTAATAGTTCTACATTTTAGTCCATAGGTGACAGAAGAAAACTGTGTTCCCTAGTGGGCATAGCTTGAGCATATGAGACCTTAAAGTCTGGCCCCACAGTGACACACTTTCTCTAACAAGGCTGCACCTCTGTGGAAACTAATGGAGGCATAGGGGAAAGGGGGGAGGGAGGACCCCACTTCCGGCCAGAGTTCTTCCTATGCTCTAAGCAGGTGGACATGGGAGGGCTGCCAGACACTTTCCACTCAGTCCTGGGTGGGCATCTAAGTCACTGACCCCACTCAACAGGGTGTGGGAAAGGGGCAGCCCTGAAACCAGGGGCCCCAGGGTGAGCTGAGGGAGAGAGTTTCCCACGCAGGCAACAGTCTTTAGTCTGGGTCTTGACTAGAGTACAGGAAAGCCTTCCATTGGAATATTAGAAGTGGCTCATTATAGGAGAACCTATCCCATTGTTCAAATGCAATGGGCCTTGATGAACAGTGACAGTCTATGGTTTTAGAGCTTTATTGTAGAAAGGCAGGAAGAAAGGAGAGCAGGTGGAGAGAGAGAGAGAGAGAGAGAGAGAGAGAGAGAGAGAGAGAGAGAGAGAGAGAGAGAGAGAGAGAGAGAGAGAGAGAGAGAGAGAGAGAGAGAGAGAGAGGTGGGGCTAAGCATCCCCTCTTATGTTTGGCTGTTATCTATGCTGTTTCTAGGTAACTGGGAGGAGTTTAGCCTGAAGGTCAGAAGCTTAGGACATTGTCTATTGACTACTAAGCATGCTTCACCTTTGGGGGCTGTGGGGGTAGTAATTTCGACAGGAGCCTTGAGTCCAGCAGACATGAGGGAACGCCTACTGTGCCATGTAGGTGAATTATCACCACTTCGGGGTTCAGACCTCAGCTCAACTGGAGACTAGACTGTCTGTGTATAGCCCAATGCCTCCCACACCTCCTAATAGTGTCACACACCAAATGTGAGTCTATGGGGGCCATTCCTATTCAAACCATCACAGTGGGGATGGGAAAAGAAGGGATTACATGGTGTAGAAGAAATGGAGAGAGACAATAGTAGGTTTTGATAGAGCTTATCAGAAGGCCATTAATGTTAGTTATCTATCTCCATATTCCCTTCTCTACCTTAATTTTCCACTCTTTCCATAGAGAAAGTACAGGAATTCTGGATAGCATGATGTCCAGAGGGATCTTGCATTGTTGACATGAGTATAGCCATGTCAAGGCTTTGACCTTGGACCCATGGGTATTTGGCAAAGCCATTATGCATATGGGGTAGATTCAAGAGAAAAAAAAACAAGTTTTCCTTGGAATCCTAATATGAGTATTTATGGATGATTGAACAATGTATGCAATGAGTAGAAATGGTAGCTGCCTTCTTCATAATCTTTATAGCCTGAGACTACTTGCTTTTTGAAACTTCAGTGGAGACTTATCAGCCCCTCTTCCTGATTTTCTCCAAATAAACATGCTGAGGTTTTGGGTTTCATTGGTAGGAGAATCCCAACTGAACCCAATTACTCTGTATATGATGTGTATGTGTGTGTGTGTGTGTGTGTGTGTGTGTGTGTGTGTGTGTGTGTTTGTGTATGTCCTTTATTCCCTTTTTGCCCCTTGTCAAGTTTTCAGGACCACATGTAAGAGTAACCTGCAATACAATGGTCACATGTCAGCTGTACAATTTGATGAATGTCCTAATTACTTATTGATTGTTTTGACAATACACTCTAACTAAAGCAACTTGAGGAGGAAAGGATATACTTTGTGCCTTAGGTGTAATTTTTTTATTGTTATCATTTAACATAATGAGAAAACGATTTACACATGAAAGGGCTTATTTTCCCTTTTGTTCTTCTGTATGACAGTTCATCATCAAAGAAAATCAGACTAGAAATTCCAACAAAGCAAGATCCTGGAGGCAGGAGCTAATGGAGAGGCCATGAGGAGTACAGCTTACTGAATTCTCCCCAAGGTAAATCATTGTGCTTTCTTACAAACCCCAGCCTCAGCAGAGTAGGACTGATCCCACTTACAATGGCCTTGTCCATCCTGTATCAGTTAGTAATCAAGAAATTTCCCTACAGTCTTTGCTACAGCTAGAACTTATGGAAGTATGTTCTCAACTGTGTTCCATCCTTTCATATGACTCTTGTTCACGTCAAGTTGACCTAAAACCTGGACAGCACACTTGATTTACACTGCCAAATCACAGTTCATTTTTCAAATAACTCAGGGACAGAAATCAATCAGGAATCATTGAGAAGCACTGCTTACTGGGTTGCTCTCCAGTTTGTTCACAGGCTTATGTTCATTTAACGTTCTCTTATACCCCAGATCCACCTGCCTATGCACAGTGATGCTGACAGTAGGATGAGCTCTCCAACATCAATAAAGAAGAAAATAACCTTTTGTAGACATGGCCAAAATTTCAATATGATTTGGGGACTCTATCATTGATACTCTACAGATAATTCAAGGACATGTCAAGTTGACAACCAATGCTAACTAGGACAATGACTTAAAGAGTATCTTGCCTGTGTAGTCATCACTGAAATAAACATTTTCATATTTTGGAAACTTAGTCCTCTTTCAGTCATTCCTTCCATCAATCCCTCCAAGCAAACTAAGTTGGACTGTTCATTATTTTTTTCAGACCACTGGGTCCTACTTTTTTTTAAATTATTTTATTAGATATTTTCTTCATTTACATTTCAAATGCTATCCCAAATGTCCCCCATATCTTCCCCCAACCCTGCTCCCCTGCCCACTCACTCCCACTTCTTGGCCCAGGCGTTCCCCTCTATGGGGCATATAAAGTTTGCAAGACTAAAGGGCCTCTCTTCCCAATGATGNCTGANTANGCCATCTTCTGCTACATATGCAGCTAGAGACATGAGCTCTGGGGGTACTGGTTAGTTCATATTGTTGTTGCACCTACAGGGTTGCAGACCCCTTCAGCTCCTTGGGTACTTTCTCTAGCTCCTCCATTGGGGGCCTTGTGTTCCATCCAATAGCTGACTGTGAGCATCCACTTCTCTGTTTGTCAGGAACTGGCATAGCTTCACAAGAGGCCACTATATCAGGATCCCTTCAGCAGAATTTTTCTGGTATGTGCAATAGTGTCTGGGTTTAGTGGCTGATGATGGGATTGATCCCCGGGTAGGGTAGTTTCTGGATAGTCCATCCTTTCATCTTAGCTCCAAACTTTGTCTCTGTAAATCCTTTTATGGGTTTTTGTTCCCTATTCTAAGGAGGAATGAAGTGTCCACATTGTTGGTCTTCCTTTTTCTTGGTTTTCTTCTGTTTTGCAAATTGTATCTTGAGTATTCTAACTTTCTGGGCTAATATCCACTTATCAGTGAATGCATATCAAGTAACTTCTTTTGTGATTGGGTTACCTCACTCAGGATGATATCCTCCAGATACATTCATTTGCCCAAGAATTTCATAAATTCATTGTTTTTAATAGCTGAGTTGTACTCCATTTTGTAAGTGTACCACATTTTCTGTATCCATTCCTCTATTGAGGGATATCCGGGTTCTTTCCAGCTCCTGGCTATTATAAATAAGGCTGCTATGAACATAGTGGAGCATGTGTCCTTATTACCAGTTAGAACATTCTGGGTATATACCCAGAAGAGGTATTGCTGGATCCTCAAGTAGTACTATGTCCAGTTTTCTGAGGAACTATCAGACTGATTTCCAAAGTGGTTGTACAAGCTTACAATCCCACCAGCAATGGAGGAGTGTTCCTCTTTCTCCACATCCTTTCCAGCATCTGCTGTCACCTGAAATTTTGATCTTAGCCATTCTGACTGGTGTGAGATGAAATCTCAGGGTTGTTTTGATTTGCATTTCCCTGATGATTAATAATGTTGATCATTTTTCAGGTGTTTCTCAGCCATTCATTATTCCTCAGTTGAGAATTCTTTGTTTAGCTCTGTACCCCATTTTTAATGGGGTTATTTGAATTTCTGGAGGCCAACTTCTTGAGCTAATTTTATATATTGGATACCAGTCCTCTATCAGATTTAAGATTGGTAAAGATCCTTTCCCAATCTGATGGTGGCCTTTTTGTCTTGTTGACAGTGTCTTTTGCCTTACAGAATCTTTGCAATTTTATGAGGTCCTATTTGTCAATTCTTGATTTCCCAGCACAAGCCATTGCTGTTGTGTTAAGGAATTTGTTTCCCTGTGCCCATATCTTCGAGGCTTTTCCCCACTTTCTCCTCTATCAATTTCAGTGTCTCTGATTTTCTGTGGAGGTCTTTTATCCACTTATACTTGAGATTTGTACAAGGAAATAAGAATGGGTCAATTCTCATTCTTTTACATGATAACCGCCAGTTGTGCCCTGGCTGCTCATTATTATGTGTTAATTTTTCTCTGTTCTTGAAATTCATGTATACAAACTTGCATTTTGTATTTTGGTTTAAACTTGGCTTATTTTTCTCAATTTTTTATTTTATTTTCAAATTTATGTATACTTCATGGTATGCTAATAGACAAGTGTCTTTGTTGGTTGTGAGCAATATTGATTATATGAATATTTAAATATTTATCTGTTAATTCATATGAAGTACCATGTGGTTTTAATTTTTTTCAATCTACTTTGATTAACTGCCATGAATAGTGTTAGAATTCTTGGTGAATCAATATTTGTATTTGTCCTGATTAAAAATTAGTAGTAGTGACTCTAAGTCATTTTGTAACTCTGTGGTTAACTCCATGAGGAATGGCCAAGATTTCATTTGCTGTACAAATATTCCAGTTAAAAACAAAATTTAATTTGCATTCTAAAGGATTTTAAACATCTCTGTACACAAATGTGCTTATATGAATTCATCTTGTATATTAGGCATCTCCCACGTAAGATCTTGATGCTTACAAATCCTTTGTCTCTGTCATGTCATATCTTTATTTCTTTCACATAGCATTGAATTTATCACAAAGCAAAAATTAGATGCATTTTTTCTTTTATTAATTTATTTATTCACTTGGCATCATGATCGCAGCCTCCTCCCCTCATCTCCTCTCAGTCACACCTTGACACATCCCTCCCTGTATTGCCCCTTCCTTTTTTCTCAGAGAAGAATAATTCCCCCTTGGATACTGCCCCTCCCTAGGATAGCTATTCTTAAGAGGACTATGTACAACTTCTCCCACTAAGGCCCAGTCAGGCAGTCCAGTTAAGGCAAAGGGATTCAATGGCAGGCAACATAGTCAGAGACAGCAACACCCCATCCTCTTTCAATTGTTATGTGACCTACATGAAGACCAATCTGCTCATTTGTTCCAAATGTGTAGGGGGGCTTGGTCCAGTCCAAGCATGTTTTTTGGTTGGTGGTTCAGGATCTGTGAGCCTCCATGGATCCAGGTTAGTTGACTGTGTAGATCTTTGTGTGGTGTCCTTGACCCTTCCAGCTCCCTCATTCCTTTCCCTAACACTCTTCTAAAAGACTCTCTTAGCCTTGCTGACTGTTTGACTGTGGGTCACTGCATCTGTTTCTGCATGCTGCTAGATGAGACCTCTCAAGAAACAATTATGCTAGGTTCCTGTCTGCAAGCATTGCAGGTTATCATTGGTAGTTGCAGGGCTCTCTCACTTGGGATGGGTCTTAAGTTGGAGTAGTCATTGGTTGGCCATTTCCTCAGTCTTCTCTGTCTTTATTCCTGTGTATCTTGTAGTCAGGACAAAATTTGGGGTGATGGTTGGTGGGTTGATGTCCTCCTTCCTCCTTGGAATATCTTCTTGACAACAGGATGTGGCCACTTCAGTCTCCATACATACCCTGGTAGGAATCTCAGCTAATGCTAATGTCATTCTCATAGACTCCCTGGAATCTCTCCTGGTACAGACCTCCAGCAAGTGCCAGAAAAGTCTCCCACTGATTCCCGTTTTCACTCCTAGGCCTCTTCTGCACCTCCTCTCCCCACACCTGATCCCCATCCCCTTTCTCCTGCTCACCCCTTCTGCCACCCTGTTCCTTCTCTCCATCCACCTATGATGATTGTTTTGTTTTCCTTCTGAGTGAGATTCACACATCATCCCTGGGCCCCTCCTTGGTACTTAGTTTCTTTGGGTCTGTAGATATTAACATGGTTATCTTGTACTTTCCGGCTAATGTCCACTTATAAGTAAGTACATACTATATGTCTTGCTGGGACTGGGTTACCTCACTTAGAATATTTTCACCCATTTGCCTTCAAATTTTATGATGTGTTTGTTTTTAATAGCTGAATACTGTTTCACTGTGTAGATACCACATTTTAAAAATCCATTCTTCAGTTGAGGGACATACAGGTTGTATTCTATTTCTGGTTATTATGAAAAAAATTATTAACATAGTTGAGGAAGTATTCCTGTAGTATAGAGAGAATATGTCCAGGAGTGTTATAGATAAGTCTTTCGGTAGAACTATTTCCAATTTCCATAGAAACTGCCAAATCAATTTCCATAATGGTTGTACAAGTTTGTCCTCTCATCTGCAGTGGAGGAATGTTCTCCTTGCTCCATATTTTCACCAGCATGTGCTATCATTTGAGGTTTTGATCTTAGCCATTCTGTGGTATTAAAGATGGAATCTCATAGTCATTTTGATTTATATTTCCCAAATGAGTAAGGATGTTGGACACTTATTAAAGTGCTTCTTCACCATTAGAGATTCCTCTGTTAAGAATTTTATGTTTAGCTTTGTATCCCATTTTTAATTGGGTTACTTGGCTTGATGATGACTAAAGTTTTTTTTTATATATATTTTGGATATTAGCCCTCTGTTAGCTATAGAGCTGGTGAAGATCTTTTCTCATTCTGTACACTGCCCTTAGATCCTATAGATGATTTCATTAGCCTAGCAAAAGCTTTTAGTTTCAGGTCATTCTATTTAATGTTGATTTTAATGCCTGAGCAATTGTTGTTTTATTTAGAAATTGTCTCCTGTCCCAATATGTTCAAAGGAGTCCTTCACTTTCTCTTCTATTAGATTTAGTCTGTCCAGTTGAATGTTGAAATCTTTGATCAACTTAGATTTGAAATTTGTGCAGGGTGATACATACGAATTTATTTGCATTTTTCTACATTCAGTTAGACCAGCACCATTTCTTGAAGAGGCTTTAGGTTTTTTCCATTGTATGGTTTTAGATTCTTTGTCAAATATCAAGTATATTTAGGTATGAGGATTTATTTCTGGGTCTTTGATTGTATTACATTGACCAATCTGTCTGTTATTATGACAATACCATGAAGTTCTTATTACTATTGATTGGTAGTATAGTTTGAATTCAGGGATGGGGAAATTTTTTTTATTGTACAGGATTCTTTTAGCTAACCTGATTTTTTTCCATATGAAGTTGAAAATTGCTCTGTCATGGTTCAGCATCAGCAAGAGGAGGGTTCTGAGAAAGGTAGGGATGGAAGTAGTACAAATTAAATAATGACCTAGAGTCAGTAGTTGATTCAAGCTGTCCATTCAAGTACTTTTTTTTTTTTAACCCAAGGATTCTCATCATTCTTTCTTCCTCTCCTTTCTTCCTTCTCATTCTTTTGGCTTTTCTCTTGTCATGCATTTGACTCCTTCTTATTCTTTTACTTTCTCCCAACCAGAGAGGCTGAACCCAGTCTTTTATTTACTAAAACTAGCAAGGCTTTGAACATTATTAATAGTATTTTTAGAAATCCTTAAATTTACATAAATTCTATGAATTCTGGATCATTAATTCCTACCTCTGCTTCCTGTAAACTGAAATGAAACCTAAAGCAAAAGCACATTTCTTTATAGGTTTACACAGCATGTTCTTCATGGGTATATGAGCACAGCTCTTGCTGTTTCCTGGTATAGCAGACATCAGTCTTTAGTAATGGCTTTCATGTAAAATCAGAAAGATGACAGACTGCTAAAATTAAAATAATTCCTTAGAAAGTTTAAAATTGATGCAAGTAAATTGACTAGTGTTCTCAAATATCTCTTCAGGCATTATTATCTCTAATCCTTCAAATAACTAGGAGAACTAGTACTAACTTTGACTTGGAATTGCTTTTTCGGGTTATGTGAAGAACTGTGTTAGAATTTTGATGGGGTTTGCATTGAATCTGCAGACTGCTTTTGGTAAGATGGCCATTTTTACCATCTTAATCCTACTGATCCACGAGTGCAAGAGATCTTTCCATCTTCTGATATCTTCCTCAATTTCTTTCCCCAGAGATTTGAAGTTCTTGTCATACATGTCTCCTTTCACTTGCTTGGTTAGAGTTAAAGCAAGTTACAATTGTGCCTATTGTGAAGTATGCTGTTTCCTTGATTCCCTGTTTCTCAGCCCTTTTATCATTAGTATGAAGGAGCGCTACTGATTTATTTTTTTTTTGGATTAAATTTTGTATTAAGACACTTTGCTGAAGGTGTTTATCAATGGTAGGAGTTCTCTGGTAGAATTTGGGGGGGGTAATTTATGTATTGTATTTTATAATCTGGAAATAGTGATAACTGCACTTTTCCTTTCCAGTTTGTATCCCTTTGATCTCCTTTACTTGTCTTATTGCTCTAGCTAGAACTTCTAATACTGTGTTGAATAGATAAGGTGAGAATGGGAAGCCATACGTCATCTGCAATTTTAGTGGAATTGCTTTAACTTTCTCTTCATTTAATTTTGCCTTGCAATATATTACCTTTATTATGTTTATGTATGCACCTGTATCTATGATCTCTCCAAAACTTTTTAACATGAAGGGGTGTTAGTGTTTGACAAGTTTTACTTCTTTAATAAGATGCAAAAATATTTATTTTCTTCTTAGATTATGACACTGTTGTACTTGGAAATGAGCCTCTTCAGACTCTGGCTCAAATCAAAGCATGAAACTGTCTTTCTGTCTTTCTTTCTTTCTTTCTTTCTTTCTTTCTTTCTTTCTTTCTTTCTTTCTTTCTTTCTTTCTTTCTGTCTGTCTGTCTGTCTGTCTGTCTGTCTGTCTGTCTGTCTTTCTTTCTTTCTTTCTTTCTTTCTTTCTTTCTTTCTTTCTTTCTT
>NC_034611.1:9348906-9367848 GCF_900095145.1 Mus pahari | reverse complement strand
TTTCTTTCTTTCTTTCTTTCTTTCTTTCTTTCTTTCTTTCTTTCTTTCTTTCTTCCTTCCTTCCTTCCTTCCTTCCTTCCTTCCTTCTGTCCTTTCTTCCTTCCTTTCTCTTTCCCCCTCCCTCTACCCCTCCCTCTCCCCCCTCTCTCCCTCTCTCTCTCTATCTCTCTTTCTTTCTCTCTTCCTTATCATCCTATAATCCCATCCTCCAGATTCTTCCTTCTTAGCTGCATTTGATTTCCATGAAGCAGATTTCTCCTAGCCAGTGTGACTTTGCACATGCTATTTCACTTTCGTAAAAAACAACACTCTCTATTTCTCAGTTTGCCTAATTTTTTCCCTTCTATAGATATGAGGCTAACTTTTTCTTGGCACCTGTATGCCATATTTTACTTACATATATTGAAACATAATCATATTTTTCTATATGGTTAACCTCCTTAATTAGGCTTTTACTGCTGTGAATAGACACTATGTCCAAAGCAAATTATAAGGACAATATTTAATTGGAGCTGACTTATAGGTTCAGAGGTTTAATTCATTATCATCAAGGCAGGGACATGCAGCATCCAGGCATGCACGGTGCAAGAGGAGCTGAGATTTCTACATCATCATCTGAAGGTCAACAAGAGAAGACAGTTTCAAGGCAGCTAGGAGGAGGGTCTCAAAACTAACCTCCACAGTTGCTTCATGCAATAAGACCAAATTTACTCCAAGACTATACCTCCTAATAGTGCCACTCCCTGAACCAAGACTATTCAAACCACCACACTTCATTTGTAAATATGTGAGCCTTCTTGAAGGAACAAATATTTCATTCAACATCCATGCTCATCTGATCATGTTTCTCTCTTCATGAACACTGCTAAGGAGACAGAAAGACTCAAGATATGGGTTTATACATTTTTTTGTTTTGTTATGCTTTTGATACAATAATTCTACTTGCCAAGAGTTAAAAATTGAAATTTTATAATAAATTCACAAAACACACTAAACTAGGTAAAAAATTAATTCCTTATGAATATAAAATGAAATTCTTGATATTTTAGAAATGCATATAAACTTTGGAATTGGTATTTAACCTAATTCTGAAAATGGAATTAAGAGTTTAATTTTTTAAGGTTTTTTATTTTGTTTACGTGAATATACTGTCATACTCTTCAGACCAGAGGAGGACATCAGATCCCATTACAGATGATTGTGAACCACCATATTGTTGTTGTGAAATATACTCAGGATCTCTGGAAGATTAGTCAGTGCTTATAAGTGCAGAGCCATCTCTCCAGTCCTAGTCTCATTTTTTTTTTTAATCACACAAGTTTATTTTTATTTTTTTAATGAGGTTGTGCTGAATAAGTAAATTTCCAAGGAGATAATTCTCATGACAACAGCATGTATATATGACCACCATGTGGACAACATACAGTCCCTATAGGCAATCACCGTAAGCACAGCAGTACAGTTCTTTCACACAATCATCATGCAGACAATAAAACAGTCCTTAGAGATAATCATCATGGGGCCAGCTCTTATGGTACCTTGTGTAATCACAAGGATAGTATTATGGTACTATGTGTAATCACCATGAGGACATCAGTGATATGGTCCCCTTGGATATTTCCCATAATGGCATCAGTAGAGGCTCCTGCACATAATTACCAAGAATATATCATACCTTATACCATCCTGAATAGTAACTCTTTTTCATTTATTTCCAACATTTCTATCTGTCACATATCATCCTGAATCAAACCTAAGATTGTTTGCTTCCTTCCTTAGAGATATGCAAAGAGTGGTTTGGAGAAGTAGGCCAAAAAATTCTTCCAAATATGTGAGAATAAATATCATCAATAGGTTTTCAGGTACAATGATAAAAGTGAGTAATAAGAAGCAAAAAGTATTATCAAATCTTGTTTTCCTCCTTTAAATAAAAGAAAAATATGGAATCTTCATATCAAGGGGTTTTGTGAAAAAGGTATGCTTCATGGGATTTTGCAGGTACATTAGCATTGAAATATATAGACTAACTTGTAAATGACTTTCCAAGCACTCACCAATCACTTATTTTTGTTTTGTTTTGTTTTGCTTTGTTTGTGTGTTTTGTTTTGTTTTTGTTCTTGTGATAGGGTCTTATAGAGCTGGGTTGGCTTAGACCTCATTATAAAGTTGAGGATCACCTTGATCTCCTGATCCTCCTATTTCTACTTCCAAGTACTAGGCAAAAGGTCACTATCCTTCATTGTCAATTTTGTCAGTTTCTTAATGCAGTTTCCATATAGTCAGAGCTCTGAGACATTTTTTTCTGCATGCATCATACAGCACTGAGGATAGTAAATCTACATGGCCTGTGTGTTTCAACACGTAGTCTCTCATGTACAGAATACATCCTTTCAGCCAGCATAGTATCTCTTATTCATATGTAGAAAGAAAAGCTGTACCTTTCCAACTTGATCCCAAATCATTTCTGATTGATTACTCCAGCCACCATTTCCCTGTCAGCTGCTCCATTTTCTCCAAGAGCTGTAGGTGTTCTGCTGAAACTGACTTCCCTGGGGGGTAGCCTTATTTATTGTCAATCTATAGAACCCATTTATTTCTCAGCAAAGTAGAGCCGAGATCCATTAGTGTCAGTACTTGCAGCAAGGGAGGCATGAGCGGCCATAAATTAGCTACAATCTTCAATAGTCTTTCCTTAGAAAACCAAGAAAGGAGCAGCAGGTAGCTGTGATCCTGTCTTGTGACAGTTCCATTAATGGACAGCATCATGCAGTGGATCAAAGAGTGGGAGGTTAACTGTCCTGAAAGTAAATTGACTCTAAGTACAGGTCTCATTAGGTAGTAATAGATTCTTTCAATGCTTTGTAAAGACATTTTTTCTCTGCTAAAATGAAGAGATAGAGCAAAAAAAACAAAGCAGAGTGAGAGGAATTATGTTATTTGTTGCCTCTTTCCATAGATCAATCTTTTTTATGATGTCTTATATTTTTAATTATCTAGTGACATTATCTTCTTTTTGAAATAAAATTAAATCACTTACCTTAACTCTTCCACACCCTCTCTTCCACAGTAGCCTCTATCTTTTTTAAAAGCTGTCTTTTTTTTAAAAGAAAGGTTGTCATCTGACCTACACAGCATGAGCAGACATTTTGATATAAAAAAGACACAGAGACACAAAGACACACACATATTTACACACAGACATGCACACATGCATATAAGCATACAAGCATGCACATATATAAAAAATATAACTTTGGACTGGGGAGCTGGCTCATTGCATAAGAGTCCTTACCATGTACTTATGAATACTTACGTTTGGACTTGTCAGCACTTATGTAAATGTACAATGGTCATATATTCCATTGATCCCAGCACTCTGAGCCAAGGGACAGCATCAGGAAAATCTCTGGAGGTCACTGGCCAAAAAGTTGAGCTCCAGGTTCTGTGAAAAATCTTGTCTCCAAACAAGCAAATGAAAAGTGATATAGAAGGTAACACAATGTGCTCCTCTGTCCCCTAAATAGGAACAGGAATGGAGAGACATATACACGTACACTCATGTGTACAGAACACACACCAAAATTTAAGGTTTTTATTAGTTAATTTATCTTTTTTTTCTACATTCTCTTTTTTGTGATTTAATTTATTTAATTTAGTCGACCTAGTTTTTTCAATCCTTGACACTTCAATTAACAAACATCTAATAAGACACTGTTATGAAGCAACATTTAGAGAGGAAGGGAAGCCTGAATAAATTGCATATCTTTTCTACATTTAGGAACATCGAAAGGTTGAATAGCCAGGGTTACTGCAGAGAACATTTTTTTAGCCTATTCTCATACACATGAAGGCTACTTTATTTTAGTGCTTGAGATAGTATCTAAAGAATCAGGGAAAGCTGGAAACTCCTATGTCATATAATTCAATTAAAATCATGGTGAGCATATTGCAAATTTGTTCTAGGACCAATGAAGGAGTAGCTATTGTTAAGACTTGAAACACTTACTGTCCCTTTTTTTCTTTCTTTCCTTTACTAGATATTTTCTTTATTTACATTTCAAATATTATCTGCTTTCCATGTTTTCCTTCCAAAAATCCCCTATCCTCTCTCCCCTCCCCCTGCTCCCCAAACCAGCAACTCCCACATCCTGGCCCATGTATTCCCCTATATTGGGGCATAGAACCTTCACAGGATCAAGGGCCTCTCCTCCCTTTGATGACCAAGTAGGCCAACCCCTGCTACATATGCTGCTAGAGCCATGAGTCTCTCTGTGGGTTTTCTTTGATTGGTGGTTTAGACCCAGGGAGCTCTGGGGTTACTGGTTAGTTCATGTTGTTGTTTCTCCTAGGGGGCTGCAAAACCCTTCAGAACCTTGGGTACTTTCTCTAGCTTCTTCATTGGGGACCCTACTCTCCATCTAATGGATGACTGTGAACACCCACTTCTGTATTTGTCAGGCACTGGCAGAGCCTCTCAGGAGACACCTATATCAGTCTCCTGTCACCAAGCACTTGTTGGAATCTTCAATAGTGTCTGGGTTTAGTGGATGTTTATGGATGGATACTCAGGTGGGGCACTCACTGGATGGTCATATCTTCAGTCTCTGCTCTGAAGTTTGTCTCTGTAACTCCTTCCATGGTTATTTTGTTCCCCCTTCTAAGAAAGTTCGAAGTGTCCACACTTTGGTCTTCTTTCTTCTTGAGTTTCATGTGATTTGCAAATTGTATCTTTGGTATTCTGAGCTTCTGGGCTAATATTCACTTATCAGTGAGTACATATCATGTGTGCTCTTTTGTGATGGGGTTACCTCACCTAGGATGATATCCTCCAGATCCATCCATTTGTCTAAGAATTTAATGAATTCATTGTTTTTAGTAGCTGCATATTACTCCATTGTGTAAATGTACCACATTTTCTCTATCCATTCCTCTGCTGATAGACATCTGGGTTCTTTCTAGTTTCTTGCTATTATAAATAAGGCTGCTATGACCATAGTGGATCATGTGTCCTTATTACAAGTTGGAGCATCTTCTGGGTATATGCCCAGGAGTGATATTGATGGATCTTCGGGTAGTACTATGTCCAATTTTCTGAGGAACTGCCAAACTAATTTCCAGAGTGGTTGTACCACCTGGTAATCCCACCAGCAATGGAGGAGTATTCCTCTTTCTTCACATTCTAGCCAGCATCCGCTGTCACCTGAGTGTTTTGATCTTAGCCACTCTGACTAGTGTGAGGTAGAATCTCAGGGTTGTTTTGATTTGCATTTCCCTGATAATTAAGGATTTGAACATTTTTTTAGGTGCTCCTCAGCCCTTTAGCATTCCTTAGTTGAGAATTCTTTGTTTAGCTCTGTACCCCATTTTTAATAGGGTTATTTGGTTTTCTTGGTCCAACTTATTGAGTTATTTATATATTTATTGGATATTAGCCCCTTATCAGCTTTAGGATTGGTAAAGATCTTTTCCCAATCTGTTGGTTGTCTTTTGGTCTTATGGACAGTGTTCTTTACCTTACAGAAGCTTTGCAATTTTATGAGGTCCCATTTGTCAATTCTTGATCTTACAACACAAGCCATTAGTGTTTTGTTCAGGAATTTTCCCCTGTGTCCATATTTTCAAGGCTCTTCCCCACTTTCTCCTCTATAAATTTCAGTGTCTCTGGTTTTATGTGGAGTTCCTTGGTCTGTGTAGACTTGAGCTTTGTACAAGGAGATATGAATGGATCAATTTGCATTCTTCTACATGCTAGTCACCAGTTGAGCCAGCACCATTTGTTGAAAATGCTGTCTTCTCTCTACTAGATGGTTTTAGCTCCTTTGTCAAAGATCAAGTGACCATAAGTGTTTGGGTTCATTTCTGGATCTTCGATTCTATTCCATTGATCTACCTGTCTGTCCCTGTACCAGTGCCATGCAGTTTTTATCACAATTGCTCTGTAGTACAGCTTGAAGAAGGGATGGTGATTCCACCAGAGGTTATTTTATTGTTCAGAATATTTATTGGTATAATAGGATTTTTGTTATTCCAGGTGAATTTGCAAATTGCCTTTTCTAACTCTGTGAAGAGTTAGAAAGTTTGAGTTGGAATGTTGATGGGGATTGAATTGAATCTGTAGATTGCTTTCAGCAAGATAGCTATTTTGACTATATTAATCCTGCAAATCAATGAGTATGGGAGATCTTTTCTTCTTCTGAGATCTTCTTTGATTTCTTTCTTCGAAGACTTGATATTCCTATCATACAGATCTTTCACTTGCTTAGTTAGAGTCACATCTAGGAATTTTATATTATTTCTGACTATTTTGAAGGGTTTTCTTTCCTTAATTTCCTTCTCAGCCTGTTTATTCTTTGTGTAGAAGAAGGCCACTGATTTGCTGGAGTTAATTTTATATCCAGCTACTTCACTAAAGCTGTTTATCAGGTTTAGGAGTTCTCTGGTGGAATTTTTAGGGTCACTTATATATACTATCATATCATCTGCAAATATTTGACTTCTTCCTATCATATTTTTATTCCTTTGTTCACTATTTGTTGTCTAATTTCTCTGGCTAGGACTTCAAATACTATACTGAATAGGTAGTGAGAGAGTGGGCATCCTTGTCTAGTCCCTGATTTTAGTAGGATTGCTTCAAGTTGCTCTGTATTGAGTTTTATGTTGGCCACTGTTTTGCTGTTATTTCCTTTATTATGTTTAGGTATGGGCCTTGAATTCCTGATCTTTCCAAGACTTTTATCATGAATTGGTGTTGGATTTTGCCAAATGCTTTCTCAGCATCTAATGAGATGTTCATGTGGTTTTTGTCTTTGAGTTTGTTTATATAGTGGATTACATTGATGGATTTCTGTATATTGAATCATCCTAGCATCCCTGGGATGAAGACTACTTGATCGTGATGGATGATCATTTTGATGTATTCTTGGATTCGGTTTGTGAGATTTTTGTTGAGTATTTTTGCAACAATATTCATAAGCAAAATTGGTCTGAAGTTATCTTTCTTTGTTGGGTCTCTGTGTGGTGTAGGTACCAGAGTAATTGTGGCTTCATAGAATGAATTGGGTAGAGTATCTTCAGTTTCTAATTTGTGTAATAATTTAAAGAGTATTGTAATTAGGTCCTCTTTGAAGGTCTGATAAAACTCTGCTATAAACTCATCATGTCCTAGGCTTTTTTTGGGTTGGGACACTATTAATAACTCTTTCTATTTCTTTAGAGGATATGGGACTGTTTATATTGTTAATCTGATCCTGATTTAACTTTGGTACCTGGTATCTGTCTTGAAAATTGCCCGTTTCATCCAGATCTTCCAGTTGTGTTGAGTATAGGCTTTTGTAGTATGATCTTATGAGTGATTATTACTATTTTTTTTATTTCTTCAGATTCTGTTGTTATTTCTCCCTTTTTTTTTCCAAATTAGGATACTGTCCTCGTGTCATCTAGTTAGTCTAGCTAAGGCTAAAGGTTTATCTGTCTTGTTGATTTTCTCAAAGACCCAGCTCCTGGTTTGCTTATTTCTATAGTTCTTTTTGTTTCTATTTGGTTGATTTTAGCCCTGAGTTTGATTAATTCCTTCTGTCTACTCTTGCATGAATTTGCTTCTTTTTGTTCTAGAGTTTTTAGGTGTGCTGTCAAACTGTTTATGTATGCTCTCTCCAGTATCTTTTTGGAGGCACTCAAAGCTATTAGTTTTCCTCTTAGGATTGCTTTCATTGTGTCCCATAAGTTTGGATTTGTTGTGGTTTAATTTTTATTAAGCTCTAAAGAGTCTATAATCTCTTTATTTTTTCCTTGACCAAGTTATCACTGAGTATAGTGTTGTTCAGCTTCCATGTGTATGTGGGTTTGCTATTATTTATATTGCTATGGAAGATCAGCCTTAGTCCGTGGTTATCTTATAGGATGCATGGTATTATTTCAGTCTTCTTGTATCTGTTGAGGCCTGTTTCGTGATCGATTATAATGCCAATTTTGGAGAAGGTACCATGAGGTGCTGAGAAAATGTCATATCCTTTGGATATAGGATAAAATGTTCTATAGATATCAGTTAAATCCATTTGTTCCATAATTTCTATTAGTTTCACTGTGTTTCTGTTTAGTTTTTGTTTCCAGGATCTGTCCACTGATGAGAGTGGAGTGTTGAAGTCTCCCACTATTATTATTTGTGGTACAATGTATATTCTGAGCTTTACTAAAGTTTCTTTAATGAATGTGGATGCCCTTGCATTTGCAGCATAGATGCTCAGAACTGAGAGTTCATCTTGGTAAATTTTACCTTTGATGAGTATGAAGTGTCCTTCCTTAACTCTTTTGATAACTTTAGGTTAAAAGTCAATTTTATTCGATATTAGAATGACTGAAGCTTATTTCTTGTGACCATTAACTTGGAAAATTGTTTTCTAGCCTTTTACTCTAAGGTAGCATCTTTCTTTTTCCCTGAGGTAGGCTTCCTGTATGCAGCATAATCTTGGGTCCTTTTTATATAACCAGTCTGTAAGTCTACGTCTTTTTATTTGGGAATTGAGTTCATTGATATTAAGAGATATTAAGGAAAAGTCCTTGTTGCTTCCTGTTACATTTGTTGTTAGATTCGAAATTTTGTTCGTGTGGCTATCTTCTTTTAGGTTTGTTGAAAGATTACATTCTTGATTTTTCTACAGTGTAGTTTTTCTCCTTGTGTTGGAATTTTCCCTTTATCATCCTTTGAAGTGCTGGATTTGTAGAAATATATTGTGCAAATTTGGTTTATCATAGAATACCTTGGTTTCTCTGTCTGTGGTAATTGTGAGTTTTGCTGTATATGGTAGCCTGGGCTGCCATTTGTGTTCTCTTAGGGTTTGTATAACATCTTCCCAGAATCTTCTAGCTTTCATAGTCTCTGGGGAGAAGTCTGGTGTAATTCTGATAGGTCTGCCTTTATATGTTACTTGACCTTTTCCCCTTATTGCTCTTAATATTCTTTCTTTTTTTTGTGTGTATTTGGTATTCTGATTATTATGTGACAGGAGGAATTTCTTTTCTGGTCCAAACTATTTGGAGTTTTGTGGACTTCTTGTATATTCATGGGCATCTCTTTCTTTATGTTGGGGAAGTTTTCTTCTATAATTTTGTTGAAGATATTTACTGTCCCTTTAATTTGGAAATCTTCCTTCTCTTCTACACCTATTATCCTTAAGTTTTGTGTTCTCATTGTGTCCTGGATTTTCCGGATGTTTTGGGTTAGTAATCTTTTTGCATTTCACATTTTTTTTGATAGTTGTGTCAAATTTTCCAATGGTATCTTCTGCACCTGAGATTCTCTCCTCTATCTCTTGTATTCTGTTGGTTATGCTTGCATCTGTGGCTCCTGACTTTTTTCCTAGGTTTTCAATTCCAGAGTTGTCTCCCTTTGTGATTTCTTTAATGGTTTTACTTCCATTTTTACATACTCAATGATTTTGTTCAATTCTTTCACCTATTTGAATGTGTTCTCCTGTATTTCTTTAAGGGAGTTATTTGTGTTCTTCTTATCCTCAATCATCATCAGGAGAAGTGACTTTAGATCCATATCTTTTCTGATGTGATGGTGTATTCAGGACTTGCTATGGTGGGAGAGTTGGGTTCTGATGATGCCAAGTAACCTTGGTTTCTGTTGCTTCTTTTCTTATGCTTGCCTCCCACCATCTGATTTTCTCAGTTGTTCCCTGCCCTCAATATATCTGATTAGACGCTGTCCATCCTGCAATGCAAGTTGAGTCAGAACTTCTCAGAGTCCAGCTTTCTTTGTCATCCTGTGATTCTGGGATCCTGTGATGCTGAGATTCTGGGTGTGTCAGAGTTCTTGGCNGTCAAGCTTCCTCTGAGACCCTGAGATCCTGGTGTGACCAAGCTCCTGGGCTCCTGGGCTCCTGGGCTCCTAAGATCCTGGAAATTTTAGAGTGCCCAGATGTTGTACTTCCTCTGGGGACCATGGGGCAGTCTTCTGAGTTCAAAACCAAGGTAGACCAGCACTGACCAGAATGAACTTAAGCTACTGGTTGGTTGGGGTTCTTGTGTTTTTGCTTCAGCTGACCCCAGACACCCCCAGATATGTTGTAACTGATATTGTGTTCCACTCGCCAATGATCCTAAGATCCTGGGCATTCTTGGGCACCTGTGGGGTGGAAAGTCCTCTGGAGACCGTGGGGCTGCCTGCCAAGTTTGGTCCCAAGGTGCCCAGTGCTGGTGCCCACTGGAAGGAACCAAAGCCAGTGATAGGGAGAAGATCCTGTGTCTGTGCTCCAGCTCTTCCCAGGCAACTCCGATTTTATTGGAACAGATGTTATGCTCCACTCACCAGTGATCCTAAGATCCTGGGCATGCTAGGGTACCTGTGGGGTGTAGAATCCTCTGGAGACTGTGGGCTGTGCCTTCTTTCTTAGTAAGTATCTCCCCACCTTAGATGCAAATTTAACAAGCACAGGAACTTTTTCCTTACCTAAACACACACCTCTCAGGCTTGCTAATTTGACTACATACTCTATATATGGAAGAGTAGTAATTAGTCATATTTTGGTTGCTATAATCAAATGGCAGAGGCATAATAACTTTATAAGGTGGTCTATTTAGTTTGCACGTTCACTGACATGGTAGGAATTGGTAGCATGAAAGATCCCATTTCAGATAGCATGGCAGAAGGAGATTCTGGCTTTGTAACAACTCACCCAGGCTAAAGCATTCCCAACAACTTGATCTTAGAAGAACTTATGTAGTTCTTTCAATGACCTAAGAATTGACCACTGAATATAAACCTCTGAAATAATCAGCACTCCTCTCAGCACCCCAGTCACCTAAGCTTTGTTACATTTCTGTTGCTGTGCTAAAACACCATGATCAAATGCAATTTGGAGTGGAGAGGGTGTTATAACCAGGAAAGTCAGGGCAAGAACTTAAGAAAGAGCCTGAACAGGAACTGCTTCAGAGGTTGCTGACAGCCTTGTTCTTCTGGTTTGCTCAGCTTGCCTTTTTGTAGCATCCAGAACCCAGGAGTGATACTATCTGGAGTTACCCTATCAGTCTTCAATGAAAAAAAAATGTACAACACACTTGCCCACTGGCTAATCTTGTGGGTGGCATTTTCTCAATTGAGGTTCTCTCTTCCAAAATGATTTTAGCTTGGGTCAAATTAACATAAAAGTAGCTGGTATACCACTTTAATAAACTAGTAGGGAGAGACATTTAAACTATCTTCAAACTACTAAGTAGACATAGAACAACCACAGGATCCATATGTCAAGTTCTTCCAAGGTACATTACATGACAAATGGGATAGATGATTTCTTTTTCTTTTCTTTCTTTTCTTTTTTTTTTTTTTTTTTTTTTTTTTTTTTTTTTTCCATCCTGCTGCAGGACAAGAACTCCACAGTCTCTTTGGCTGTAGTTCTGAGGTTATGTACTCCAGAGCACTTCTAAGGGAGAAGAATGGAACTGTGTTACAAATTTAGGGTTAGAATGAATTTTCCTGCAAGCAAAGATGTCACTCATGAAGTTGTTTCAAGTACAGCTTGACAGCTCTGTATCTGCTCCTTACATTTTGTTATTACCTCATACACTGTCTGTACAAATTTACCCACCACAGTCATCATGAGCTATTTAAACAAAGACTCTAATGCAGTGAAGAGCAAAAATATTATTATCTTTTTTAACTCTTTTTTTAATTAGATGATTTCTTCATTTACATTTCAAATGCTATCCACTTTCCTAGTTTCCTCTCGGAAAATCCCCTATACCCTCCTCCCTCCCTCTGCTTCCCAACCCACCCATTCCTACTTCCTGGCCCTGGCACTCCCCTATATTGGGTCACAGAATCTTCATAAGACCCAGGGCCTCTTCTTCCATTGATGGCTGACTAGGCCATCCTCTGCTACATATGCAGCTAGAGACACGAGCTCTGGGGCTACTGGTAGTTCATATTATTGTACCTCCTATAGGACTGCAGACCCCTTAAGTTCCTTGGTTACTTTCTCTAGCTCCTTCATTGGGCACCTTGTGTTCCATCTAATAGATGACTGTGGGCATCCACTTCTGTATTTGCCAGGCACTGGCATAGCCTCACAAGAAATATTATCTTTTCGAGCCATGTGTTGCTGCTTTCTCTTAGAGAAAGTTCAATTGAGAAATGACACTCTTTGCTGGGTTTCTGTAATTTATTCAAGATGTAGTGATCCTGCAATTCATCATTAGAGCTGCAATTTTCACACCTCAAAATGTGTATCAAAATATTCCCAAGTGGATATGATCTTTTCTTATTAACCTTTGAGATTTCTGTGGGCATTACTTTAATTTAGTATTAATAGAATTTCTTCAAATTTGTTGTTTTTAGTTGCAGAAAGGAGAGTATTTTATGGTGTGTCTTGTCTCATTTTATATAAAAAATTTAAACATGTGTTTCTTTGTTTTAATAGTCCTTTATGCTAAAAAATATGAACAAAGTAGTTGAGATCTTTTCCACACAGGACAGTAAATTAATAATTTCTTTGCCATTTTCTTGTTAGCTCTTATTAACTTTCTCAAGGACATATGATTTGCAATTGAAGAATGAAAATTTGATAAAGATATAAGATTACCAGCTTTATCCTTTAGCCATTGTGGCCAATTATGACTAATTTCCAGAAATACATCCTTGAAACAATGTGGATTTATTATCATATAGTTTCAGAGGTCTGAAGTTTGTAATGGCCTATAGAAGGAATGCACAGGGCAGCGCCCACTTGAAGAGTCTTCAAGTAATAATTTTTTCCCTTACTTCTCTAACTCTAGAATGTTAACCCTTAGGTCCTACCTCATACTTCTGCTTTCCATTCATTTTTTTTTTTTTTTTTTTTTAGGAATTGATGAATTTATATCACAATCTTCCAATTAAATATGTAGTGATCTTCCAGTAGGAGATTTTTCACTGAATCATGTCTATGGTCTCTTTTGTCATTTAAGCAGACATATTCACCAGCTCTAAGGATTAGACTTTTGGCATTTTTGAGGATTAGATTGGGCACATAACCACTATGCAGATCTTACCATCCCCAATGATGCTTTGTTTTAATTTTGCTCCAGTTATCAGCAAAAGGAGATTGGAGAATACAACACAGCACCTACAGAAGAATACACAAAGACTATAATGTGAGACCACAGGAATTCACAGACAGTGTACAGACTTTGGCAAGCTTTCCTTGTCTCATATTCTTATCTTTAAAATTAGAGCATATGTATAACCATTTATTTACCAATAAGATTAAATCATTTCATGCATGTCAAACAGCCAAGATCCTCAAAGTTAACTGCACATCTAAGTGCCATATTTTAGAGATCTAGAATCTTGAACTGTGTGAATCACTGATTCAGAAAAATGAAAGACTTGATCTAAGCAAAGGTGGAAAATTTTCCTCTCTTGAGCTGGCAACTCTCTCTTTTCTCCTTCAAAGTAGCACAGTTTCTGCATGTGGAGTATGCTCTAGAATGGAAATGGAGGATTGGCTTTTAAATGCCCAACTGTTATTCCAGGTAAAGTGTAACTACATATTTCCCTTTATCCAGAGAATATGATCTATATCAATTTATATATTTTAAATTTGCATTTTATATTTAGATAATCTTTGATATTAATTTCTATAAATATTCTACTTTATAGGATTAATAGCACTAATCTCATTATCGAAAATTTGTGCTTTGTATCATTTATGTCTGCTTGAAACCTCATCAAACAAGCATAAATCTTAAGAGACTGAACCTACTCTTTCTTCATTATTAATGGGAACAAAGGAAAGCAATTGCTCTTTTGTATGTTTTAATATATAAAGAACATTAATAGCCTTATTGCTCAAAAGTTGTAGAATATAGAGAAAACATTTATAATTTAAAGTATAGCATAAATTATAGAGATAAAGTAATGCTTGTATTAAGCTGATAAACAATATTTAATAAGTGAAAATATTAAGACATGAGAATATACAATGTAGTTTTACTTGGTTTAGAAGAATTAATGATTTTAGGCAATTTGCCTTGTCTATCTAGTTTTCGATTATAATTAGGCATATTATTTACTGCTTGACATACAAACAATATTATAAGATAGTTCTAATTGGTTTTACAAATTTTCCTCTTAGAAAACATATGAGCCCAGGGAAGACAAAAACCAGTTTGAATTAGTTTGGAATATTTTAAAAGTGAAATAAGCTAGAAATTAGTTCTGTTTGTATAATGTGAAATATACTACTTTGGTCCATACTCTTGTTTTCTTACTAGCAGTTGACAATTCTTCCAAATACTATATAAAATAGTCTTTTAAATTTGGCTTATGCATTCAATGAAATCATTAGCTAATATTCTCTTTTTAATTGAAATAGTATTTGAAAAGGCATTCAGATATATAGACTGCCCTATATATATTTAGACATTTGCTTTCCTCCACTTCTTTTTTTTATTGGAAAATACGGCATTTTTTCTTAAAAAAGGGGGAGGATGGTTTATCATGTAAACCACTTGAATAATGCCTCCTTTAGGGACAATATATCACCAAGAGAATTTCTTCCCAAGTCATCTGTTCAGTATACTAATCCTTTTTACTATAAACTGTTAGCACTATTGAAGAAGTAACAAAAATGAGTTACATTATCAATAAATAGATCAAAGGAAAAAGATTCCTTTTTAGATTTAGTTATTGATGGAGGATGGCAAATGCTTTTCACATGTATCTATGGAGGACAGATGGCACTTTTGGGATTAACTTTCCTCCTTCATCGTTTGGTTTCATAGATTCAACTATGTACTCTCTCACTGATTCATCCCAATGGACCAAGAAAGGACAGTTCTTACAAAACACAATGGAAAAAAAGGAGCAAAGAGTCAAAGAACACTAAGACCTAATGTTTTGTTGGCCCATGAATTATGTGCACAGGAAAGTTGTTGACATTTTAATCCACATATATGTTATGAATTGTTGAAATATGAAATTTCTAAAATGATAAATTAGTATTATGCTATGTCCACTCCAGTACAGTCTGCTTGGTAGGCCTAAAAGCCTGGAAGCAGTCATGAGGCAAAGAGTTTCACAAAAACAGCCTCCTGGAACCTTGGCATTCCAATAGTTTGTATACTCAAAACCTGTCCCCACGTTAGTCTGGTGTATGGATCCATGTGCTCTCTTTCAGTATTGTTTTATTATAAGTGCTTTTACGGATTGATTTTGACATATAGCTAAGCCTCCGCCAGTGTTCCAATGTCCTAGGCAGTCCTTGAAGCCAACCCTGAGCGTGGAATTCAGTAACAATGTTCTATAGAACCCCTAGTGGAGGGTTTACAATAGACTAACATTGTATCAGAGCATTCACCTGGCTCCTGTGTTTAGCTGATCTTTTTAAGGGTTGCTCCTATTCTCAATGGTAAACATGGCCTGGCTCCTGCCATCATTTTATGTACTCATTCTTTTTGCTTTGTGTCAGTGTAACCTGGCAGATGTGTTGGCCTGGTTTTCTTGTTTTTCTTCTGTATTAAAAGTCTGGTGTTCGTTTGGACAAAATACATTCAGATTCAGTGCTCTCTCAATTCTGCATCTGTCTGTCTGTCAGTTCTCACCAACTCCATGCACACCTGCTGGAACTCCTGATTCCCCACGGACTGAGAAAGGCCAACTGGGGCTGGTCTGTGGCAGTATTAGAATTGGTTCGGGAAACTATGAAACCCTAGAGAGCTTGTTAAAAGCTCTTGTGACATCTTATGTAGGCACTGCCACGTGACAGTTCCTGCCTACACTAACAGAAGATATTGTAACATCCCATGTAGGCACTGCCACATGCTGATTCCTGCTCACACTCACAGAAGACCTTGAGAAACATTGTGTAGATGCTGTCACATGTGAGTGCCTGCTCACTCTTACAGAAGATCTTGGGGAACACCCTATACACATTTTTACATGTGGGCTTCAGCTGATATTGTATCATATCATTTATAGAAGCTTCAGGATTTGAAAAAAAGGGGGGGTGTGAAGGAATAGACTGAGTTGGAGTACCCAAAACCCAGCTTTTTCTTTGGAAATGAAGATAAAATGTTTGCCATCTAGGTCTCATGTACAAAATCTTTTTAGTGCCTGCTTAACATCTATCTATCATCATCTTCCTAATAAACATCAATTTATCTCTCATCTGTTATCAAGCATGTATATTTCTGCTATTGTCTAACTAAAAAATAATAGGGAGTGTCTGTTTAGGAAATGTATGGTTTTAACAGTCTACTATCTGTTAACACTTTAAACAAAAAGAAAACGGTTTTCACTCTTAAAAAATTTGAAATGTAAATAAAGAAAATATCTAATAAAAACTATAGTTAAATAATTTTATATCAGAAGCTACTAACACATAGTGGCCAATCATATTATATTAGATCATTTTGAACAGAAAGACAGCTGTTTTGTTGTTGTTGTTTGTTTATTTTGTATGTCTGTTTTCTAAAGAGGCAAAAGAAGTTGAAGGGCTGCACAGGTAGACAGGTGGGGAGGATTGGGAGACATCAGGCAAAAGAAACCATGATCAGAATATATTCTATGTTAAAAAAATAAGAAACAACAACAACTTTATTTTCAAGTAAAAGGAAAAGAAAAAATTCAGGTCCTTCCTCATGCTTGACAGCAAATACCTACACTTGTTGTGCTATCTCAATAACCTGGTTTGTTTATAATGTGTGTTATTAATTTTTTCCTTTTTGTACCTAGAATAATGGTAATTGTATGTTTTTATCACAGTATATAGAGTTTCAATAATTCACTGGTCTGTTTTATCTAAAATACACATTTACATTTTTCTGTTTTGTTTTAATAATTTACTTTTTTGATAAATGTAATAATTATTGCTTTAGGAAAAATTAAAACCTGCTAAAACTTTATTAGAATTTTAAGTTCAATGTAAAAATACACTAAAATTTATTGGTTATATGTTAAAAATTGATTTAAATTTTAGTAGTTGTCATCTTGTAAATTTTTCTGCTAGTTGTTATTACTTTATGTAAAAACACCTGAGATATATAAACTTAAAAAACAGGGAGGGTTTCTTTTTAGGGGGTGGCACTGATAGTCTTGAAGTCCAACATTGGTTTACTCAACTTCCTTTGTCCTTGGGTAATAAAATAATGTGAAAAAGGAATACTAGTCTGTTCATTACAACTAGGATGCAGAAAAGCAAGGTAGGGAGGAAATAAAGCAGAAAGAAGCACATTGCTACAGACACACACACACACACACACACACACACACACACATACACATAATACACAAATATACATGGTGGAAAAATAATGTCTTTAAAATCTTTGAGGAAAGGTTTGGCATCAGACACAATGTGTGTCTGAAACTTACTGTGAAGTTTTTCTTCATAAGAAATATCATTTGTCTTTTTGCTGCAGTGTGTGTGTGTGTGTGTGTGTGTGTGTGTGTATACTATAAAAACCATGCAGTTCTTTTGTTCAGTATTTCTGAGCTTCTGTTTTGCTAGCAGGGATGATGGCCTCATTGTTTTAATTTCTCATAAACTAAGCCTCATCTGTTTCTAAATGGAAAAAGGCATCCCATGGCAGAACAAATCTTCTTTTGTGGGAGAGGATTCAGGGATTTTGTTTATTTGAAGGACAAATTTAAAGTATTTTTTCTCTCTAAAAGCCACTAAGTAATCTTATTTGTTCTGAGAACTCAGAAGTGTTTCCAAAAACTTTCCTACAAGGACATTTTATCACAAAACACCATTCCTTCATATTTATGGAAATGGATTTTATTGTTTCATCAAAACTGTACAATGCCACATTATCTGGTTTTAATTCTCTAAATTGAGTAAGTACATATAGTCCCCAGATGTCCACAAAAGCCTTCTGCCCTGCCTTCTGGTGTGCCTGCTGAATGAAAGTTATTATTATTCACCTTGGTAAAGTCAAACATAAGTCAAACTGTCATTATGAGATTAGGTACAGATTGATATTGAGGCCTTTGTGGCATGAAATGGCTCGTTTCAAGGCTTGAAAATTTCTCTTTCAACTGTGCAAATCAAAATGCTTACAGAAGCATCATCCTTAAATGTGACTTGACCCTGCTTACTGCATTAATCCACCTATAAAGTAGGAAATACGAGAAGGCAAATGTAACCCAGTTCAGTGATAGATTAGCAGAAGGATGCTTATACTGAAATTTTCATAGTGGCTTTGGGACACCACTGCCCAATGTCCTACTTATAGGGCAGTTATAGTCACTTACTTTAGGCAAAAGAAGCAGTATGTGCTGTCAGACTTCTTAGGGAATAGTGGTCCACTGGGTGTGTTGTTTAATTTCAGAGTTTAAAGGGAAGAGTAAGAGAATCACACCAACTCTGAGGCCACCCAGTGGGTTAATAATTTTCAGTATGGGCAAATATTGCATATTAGTTTGACAGAGGAAAGGTCTCAAATGAAGTGATCTAAGAAGGCCTATAAAAAGGACTGCATCATGTTCTTACCAATGACAAATAATAAGCATGAGAGAAGAATGTCTACAATAAAAAAGGTTTAGCAAACTGAATTGATATTCTCCTGAATGATGCAGATACATTAATAACAAGTGTTCTGAGAAGTGATTGATCTCTGACTCCTCTCTGAGGAGGTTGATGCTAATTCACCTTCCTTGATACATGTCATATATAAGTTACTCAATGTGGGATTTATAAACCTCATTGAAAGGCTCCCAGGACTTCTTGGAACCACCTTGTGAGCCAAAATAAAAATGATAGGCAGTTGTGGGCTTAGGAATGCTTAATGTGCTCTCCTGCCCAGGAGGGGTGTTCGCCTGGCGGCTGTCCGCAGGCCGATCCAACACCCAACACCTTTCCTCCCCGACCGAGGAGGGGTGTCCGCCTGGCATCCAGCGCCTTTCCTCACCCGAGGAGGGGAGTGCGCCCGAGAGCAGTACTAAGGCTAGGGGTCTAC
>NC_034611.1:9337360-9348895 GCF_900095145.1 Mus pahari | reverse complement strand
GGGAAACCAGGAAAGGGGATAACATTTGAAATGTAAAAAAAGAAAATATGTAATAAATAAAAAAAAAAAAGAGTTGATTTCTTCAACTTAAAAAAAAAAAAAAAAAAAAGGAATGCTTAATGTTTAGCTCAATTATTTAAAAGGCAAGAAACAGATCAATGTTAGAGGACTGAAATACATAAAACCAAAATTAGACTATCCGAGGAAATACAATGCTCTCACTTAGAAAGTCTCCACTTGACATCTGTTCTGGGTTTTCAGCAAGTTGGAGAGATAAACTGAGCTCACTTTTCCTGAATTCCACTCTCCATTATTTTTCATATTTTGTATAATTTAATTTTATCCATGCAGAACACAACATTTTTATTATGATGTTCAACTACTTAGCTATAACTTTTACTCCCTTTTGATGTGAACTTATAACATCTCTAAAATTAAAAAAAAATATGAAGTTTTCAGTTTTCAAGTAGAGGAGAATGAACTCTGTAGTGTTTGCTTTACAAACTTGAGAATGGAATTAATTCTCTAGAACCCACATAAAAAGAAATGTCTGCATAGTGGCAAACTCTTGTAGTTTTAGCACTAGTAAGTAGAGGCAGGCAGATTCCAGGGGCATGCTGGCCAGTCAGCCGAACCTATTATTTCAAGTATCACATCATTTGACTGCTCTAGTGAGCAAGGTTTTGTTGATTTGTAGATAAGTCTTTTGCCTATGTGTAGAGAGTGAAATATGCAAAGTGGGTTAGTAGTTACAGTGGACATGGAATAGCTCATTACAGCTGAAATATTTACTGTCTGGGCCTTCATGTAAAATATTTCCAATTCTTGATATGCAGAGACAATCTTGTACACATGAAGGAATTATTGGGAGTATTTATGGAATTGAAACATAAAACTTCATGAACATTCATGAATAATAGGGTAGAAATTCAAAATCAAATCAAATAGGGCACTTTTCAACTATATTGTTATAGTATAGAGAAGATTTTAAAAGGTATGCATACATGAAAGAGAAGATACCATCTTTAAGGAAACTAATGGTTAGAAAACAGGGAGTGAGTATAGCTTTCTTTTGACCATGATTAAAATATGCAAAGCTAAGTCACATATACATTAGGAAATGATAAGCTTGTAACACAGTGATAAGCAAGGGGCAGATGAAGTTTTCACAATGTTTACTTCTAGGAACAGGTTAACCATTAGGGTGGCTTCAACTTGGAGTATTGAGTCTAGGTCACATTTTCTTATAGACAGATGAATGGTGAATCCAAACCTGCTTAAGTTTGTTGATCCCCCCAGCTGAGACTAAGACCACTAACACAAATTTTGAGCCAAATTTAAAGTATGCTTTCTTAAATACTTGCTAGAATGATGGAAACTGGCCAGGTCCATAGCCAGGATTCCCAGAGAATGACTACAAATTACATTAGTATGCTGCTTATAAATGCAAAACTGACAAGGCTATGCACTTCCCACCTTTGTCCAATAGGGGACAAACATGTCCTGAAGTACTTCTTGCCTATTCACTTCCCATGTTATTGAGCATATCCTGTGCAGTTGGGGCAACCAACATTGTTTACAGACATGAAAACACATAGCTTGTTATTTTACATGAATGACAGCTCTCAGTATTCCAGATAGTTATTTGTACTTGGACAAGTGGGACTTACCAGCTAGAAGCACTTTTGTTTTACAGAATTTTTTAAGCATAGTAATTTAAACTTAAAACATAACTTTAACTTTCACAATATTTTATTACCATGTATATTAAGCATTGATTTTTTGCTTAGTTTAATAGATTGTTTCAAATCTAAGATCAAGTTGTAATTGCCTTTTTATCAAAAGAAATTTTTTAAAAACTTCATAATTTTACTAGTATTCATTGGCATACCCATTTATACAATGCTTATCTTTCACACAATTCTGAAAGAATTAGCTGAATGCATTTAAATATATGAACATATATACAGAAACTTATGCAAAATGTATTACATTTTATATAATTACAGGATAGCTTATCAAAAGTAATAATGATAGGGCTTTTTTCTGCTGTTAATGCTATGTCAGTAATGGTTCTGTTTTCCATATGACATCAACGTACTCCTGTTTGTTTTAGTTACTTTTCTATTGCTGTGACAAGACACTATGATTAAGGAAACATATAAAGGAAAGCACTTAATTGGCCACTTGTTTACAGTTTTAGATTCTTAGTCCATAATCATCATGGTGGGGAGCATGGCATTAGGCAGGTGAGCATGGCACTGTGGTAGTACAAAGGAGATCACAATTGATACACAAATTGTAGCCAAAGAGACTGACCCTGGCTTGAGGTTTTAAAATTGTTCACCCCAGTGATACACTACCTGCGAGAAGACAACACTTCTCAACCATTTCATTAACTGAGGATCAAACATTAAATCTGTGGATATGAGACCTGTATGGTCTCATTCAAACCACCATACCTTTCCTGATTATGGCTGAATACCTTATCCCTGGTACAAGTCTGGTAATAATACTTATGTACTCATTTGTTACCCATTTTTCAATTACTAGGGAATAGAGACAGATAAAAGATTATCTTTTATATTTACTAGAAAGTAGTGAAGTTTTCTTTCATCTCAATTATATATGATGACAGTGATACCATTATTTATGTGTTTTAAAACATATTAATCTTAATAAATGACAGCATTTATTTTCAGAACTTTTCTGGATACTGCTGATATGAGATACTCTTAATTTTTTTTCAAATATTTTTGTATGAACAAAAGAAAAGAATGTCCTAGAATGATATAACATTGGTTAAGAGAATGTGAACTAGACTGGGTACACTGAGCTAAGTGTGCATACTATACCCAAAACTGTTTATCTCTAAACATGATTTTCAGATTTTGGATTCCTTATCCCTAATATATGTGCAGTACCCATTCTGCAGATATTGAAAGTATACAGAGGCTCCCTCTCTATATATTCACAGAGAAACTCTAGCAGACATGACTCATCCGAAAAATCTGGGATTAGTGCTTAGACCCATGAAGAGATATCTGATAATACTGCCTTGAAATTCCTTGGTTTATCCAAGGTACTTACTATAAATAAATTATTTTTACAAAATCATTGGAGGTGCATGTTTGAAGAATGTGGACTAGTGATATGATTTCTTTACTATAGTATGGCTACTTTAGATGAAAATTTAAGAGGCACAAAGCTCTGCAATGGCTCTGAGTTTGACAAATGTTACTCTGGCTATGAGTCAGATGTAGCCTAAGAGAGTATATCTTGGGTAGTAATGCTGCCTAGTGTTAACTAAGAGCTGGGACTGTTGGGGTCTGAGTAATAATCCATTTTTTATTTGTTGCAGGGCAAGTGGCCCTGGATGATGAAGAAAAGCCTAGATTTAGTTTTGAAGAAATTTATTTAACAAATGTTCTTACCAATCTTTTTATACATTAAAAAGTAGAGAAATACTTTATTCTATTCATTATATATTGGCAACTATCAATAGAATATTTTACTATTAGTAATAAATAATAATAAAGTTTTATAAATTATCTTTAGCACTCTATGTGTTGTGCTGCATATAATTAGTTTAATATACTTATAATTGTAGTCAACAACTGAAGAAATCTAGCTAGCTGGCTTGGGTGCATTGTTTTTCTGTATGTGCTGATTTGATACAGTAGCTGTAACTAATTACCACAGACTGGGTATAGCTTAAATGAAAAGGGCTGACTTTTTTCCCACTTCTATCCATTAGAACTTGCAAATAAGACACGTTCCTACTGATAACCCCTTTCCCAGATCGTAGTTATCTACCTCACCCTATTTCCTCGTGTGGTCCTTCTGTGTATATGAATCTAAGTTAACATTTTTCTGCTTAAAGGATAGTGACATACTGGATTAGGGCTCACCCAAATGCTATAATTTTGCTCAAATTATTACCATAAAGGTAAAGTCTCTGAACCTGGGCAACATTTGATGTCTTGTGCTTAGCATATTGGAATATGAATTTTGAGAAATTAGCTCTGTAACTTTGCGAGTGGAAGTAAGTCTTTCATTTAATGTCTGATTGCTGTGTTGTACACAGAATGAGGAAAGTGATCTCTAAATGGATGTATTAAATAAATGATCAAAGAAGAACTTACTATAATAGCTCATTTTTGAATTATAGCCTTTTATATAAAAATGAATGTGCATATTCTTAGTTGATATTGACATTAAAATAATTTTAAAAATTTCCTGTAGGCTTACAGTTTCCAAAACCTAATTTATTTAGGGTTCTTAATCACTTCAACCTTTCTAGCCCATCTTCCAGAGGTAGCAGAGGATGGTTAAAAAGACAAGGGGAATGTGAACCTGTTTAGAAGTACTTCTTTGGTTCAATTCCAATCTTCATTGCAGGATACCTGAAGTCTAGTCCAAAATATCAACCATGAATCAGTAGCAGCAGTTCAGTCCAATGAACAAACACCAAATATGTCTCAGTAGCAGTGTTTTGATCCAGAAGATTAGGGAAGATCAGTAATGTATTGTAAGGTGAACCAATGCAAAAGCATTGTCCACTGTCTGTTGGGTTATACTTATATTCTTTCCAAACAGTCCTCTCATGTGTCTGCCTTAGCAAAATATAGTCTCATAAGACAGCTTCCAGAAAAATATCACATGACGTAACTGAGTCTCCAAAGAAACCAGACATTTCCACTTCAATTTATTTTTAACTACAGCGCATTAATATTCAATTTCTCAATTTCTAATAAGAGTTTAATTTTTAAAACATGTATTGTAGGGGACAGAATAGTGGTTCTCCCCTTGTGGGCCAGGACACCTCTGGAGTTACCAGGGCTAGCCAAAGATAATCAGAAAACACAGATATTTATATTACAATTCTTAAAAGTAACAAAATTACAGTTATGAAGTAACAACAAAAATAATTTTATAGATGGGGAGTCATCACAATATGAAGAATGTATTAAATGGTAGCAGCATTAGGAAGTTTGAGAACCACTATGATAAGAGATATTATAAAATCATAAAGTCATTTTAAATCTTGTGTAGACAGTAGTAGTTTGGAATCTGGTTCTTTCAGAACCATGTAAGTGTAGGAGGAACTTGGAAGTGTGTTTATTTCTTTGTAGAATAAACACAACCTTTTGATATTCTTTCTCTTGACATAACTTACCCTTTTTTGTTGACCTACATGCAGCTCAAATCTCAAGTCAAAGGCTCAAGACACCATCTTTATTTATTGATTAACAGAATCTGGCTTGAAAACCCTGGAGTGTTTAACCCAGCACAATCCATTCAAATGGAACAGGTGTCACAAAGCCATGTGCTTTTGATCATGGTAACATTTGACAGATATTGACAGATGCCTTTGCAAAGGAAGAATCCCCTCAGGATGTACATGGGATACAATTAGACCTTGAAGATGGTTTTGAGGACCTGGTAAGACTGCTGTGACTGCCTATATGACTTCATTAGCACCCCCTTTATTTCTTTGTGTGTGCATATTTGTACACTCATATATGTTCACATAAGCATACATACAAATGTATGTGAATGGTATGTGTGTAAATCCATGTGCACATATGTGTACATATTGTAAGGGTCCATGATACATCAAAAAATGATATGACATGCTCAAATAGTATGTAAACATAGAGTATTTTATTCTGCAGAAGTCCAGTATGCTGGGGTCTCCCATTATTAAGATGGAGAGACAATTAAGTGAGATCACAGGCTAATTTTAAAGCACATTAGAATTCTGGGGTAAATGAGCTTTTCTTTATCGATAGGCATCCCAGAATCATTATTGAGGTATAAAGGCTGGAGCCTGTGTGTCTTGTTTGTTTTCCTATTAGTAATTGACTTGCTTGGCTTCCCTGAACTTGCCTAGTTCTTAGGCCTAGTATTTTTTCATTTTTTAAAAATTAGATACTTTATTTATTTACATTTCAAATGTTAGTCCCTTTCCCAGTTTCCCCTCTGCAAACCCCCTGTCCCATCCCCCCTGACACTGCTTCTATGAAGGTGCTCTCCTACCCATCCCCCCCTCCTGCCTCGCCTCCCTAGCATTCCTCTGTACCAGGGCATCCAGCCTTCATAGGAACAAGGGCCTCCCCTCCCATTGATGCCAGATAAGACCCCTTCAGATCCTTCAGTACTTCCCCTTACTTCCCCAGTGGGGTCCCTATACTCAGTTTGATGGTTGGTTGTGAGCATCCACATCTGTATTGGTCAGGTTCTGGCAGATCCTCTCAGGAGAAAGCTGTATCAGGCTCCTGTCAACAAGCACTTATTGGCATCCACAATAGTGTCTGGGTTTGGTGTCTGCAAGTGGGATGAATCCCCAGGTGGGGCAGTCTCTGGATGTCCTTTCCTTCAGTCTCTGCTCTACTCTTTGTTCCTGTATTTCATTTAGACAGGAGCAATTCTAGGTTAAAATTTTGGAGATAGGTGATTGGCCCTATACCTCAACAATGGGGACATGTCTAACTTCTGGATATGGTCTTGACAGTTCTCCCTTGCCTTTGTGGGATATTTCAGCTAATGCCATCTCAGTGGGGTCCTGGGAGGCTCTTACTTGCCTGGCATCTGGGACTTTCAGGTTGCTACCTCCAGTTCCCTATCCCCCATTACTGCACACCTCTGTTCAATTTTTTGACCCACTCTACCTCTTCTCCATCTCCTCCCATGTCAGATTCTTCCCCCTTTACCCACTCCCCCTCTTCTCCAAAATCCCTTACACCCTCTACCTCCTTTGATTATTTTGTTCCTACTTCAAGGTAGGACTGAAGCATCCACTCTTTGGTCTTCCTTCCTCTTGTGCTTCATGTGGTCCTTGGGTTGTATCATGGGCATTCCAGCTTTTTGTCTAATATCCATTTATCAGTGAGTACATATCATGCGTGTTCTTTTGTGACTGAATTACCTTACTCAGGATGATATTTTCTAGATCCTTCCATATGCCTGTGAATTTCATAAAGTCATTGATTTCAATAGCTGAGTAGTACTCCATTGTGTAAATGTACCACATTTTCTGTATTCATTCCTCTGTTGAGGGACATCTGGGTTCTTTCCAGCTTCTGGCTATTATAAATGTGGTTGCTATGAACATAGTGGAACAATTACCCTTAATACATGTTGGAGCATCTTCAGGGTATATGCCCAGGAATTATATAGCTGGGTCCTCAGGAAGAACTATGTCCAATTTTCTGAGGAATTGCAAGGCCGATTTCCAGAGGGGTTGTACCATCTTCCAGTCCCACCAGTAATGGAGGAATGTTCCTCTTTCTCCACATCCTTGCCAGAATCTGCTGTCACCTGAGTTTTTGATCTTAGCCATTCTGACTTGTGTGAGGTGGAATTTCAGGTTCATGTTGAATTTGCATTTCCTTGATGATTAATGACTTTGAGCATGTTTTAGATGCTTCTCAGCCATTTGATATTCCTCAGTTGAGAATTCTTTGTTTAGGTCTGATACCCATTTTTTAAATAGGATTATTTGGTTCTCTGGAGTCTAACTATTTGAATTGTTTTGTTTTGTTTTGTTTTGTTTTGTTTTGTTTTGTTTTGTTTTGTTCTTTTGAGACAGGGTTTCTCTGTATAGCCCTGGCTGTCCAAGAACTCACTTTGTAGACCAGGCTGGCCTCGAACTCAGAAATCCACCAGCCTCTGCCTCCCGAGTGCTGGGATTAAAGGCGTGCGCCACCACACCCAGCTTCTTCAGTTCTTTTTATATATTGGATATTAGTTCTCTATCAGATGCCCAGGAGTTGTATAACTGGGTCCTAGGATTGGTAAAAATCTTTTCCTAATCTGTTGGTTGCCATTTTGTCCTATTGACAGTGATCTTTCCATTACAGAAGCTTTGCAATTTTATGAGGTCCAATTTGTTGATTATTGATCTTAGAGAATAAGACATGGTGTTTTGTTCAGGAAATTTTCAGCTGTGCTCAGCTGTTTGAGGCTTTTCCCCACTTTCTCTTCTATTATATTCAGTGTATATGGTTTTATATAGAGGTCCTTGATCCACTTGGACTTGAGCTTTGTACAGGGAGAAAAGAATTGATCAATTTGAATTCCTCTACATGCTGACTGTTGCAGTAAATCTCCAATCCAAATATGGCAATGAAAACATGACTCAATTCATATAAATACATACTGTGTGCCTATATTGGGCACATCTACCACTATGCTACCATCTTATCAATCTATGAGACCCTTTAGAATTTGCACTTTCTCCAAGCCATGTGCTTCTGCTGTGCTTTTCTTCTTCCTCCTCCTCTGCATCCTCTTTTTCTTCCATTTTCTCCTTCTTCTTCCTCCTCACATTCCTCTCCACCTTCCCCGATCATCAGCTCTCCTTTATTTTACAAATTAAGGTGGGAAGCAGGTTTACAGGAAATTACCTGAGTTCTGACTCATTCCTTGGTCACTCACAGGAGAATGGAATTAACATCAAATATAATTAGCCCTAGGTCTATCTACATGAACCCCTTCTGTCCAATTAAAGGACTATTTTATCTCAGATATAATTGAATGTAACTATTATTATTTTGTAATTTATAAAGTACAAGAGACCTAACACCCAATCTTAGTTATTATATAGACCCTCTGTCATCTATCCTTACTTAAACACTATAGTTCTGCACCTGGCTATATGTTGGCTTTAGATTGTATGCTATGTGAAAAACATCTTCTCAAATCTGTTCCTCTCAAAGTAAAAAGCCTGGTTTGGCTAGGAGACTATTTTTCAACCCCATGAGGAATCCAAGAATGAATGATATCAGCTGAAAATATATAGGAAGCCTAACACAGCTTCCAAAACTTAGCCAATTTATAGAGACAGCTGATCACTTGGACAGTCCCTTACTTCAACATGTGGGAGCATCGGTCTTCAGCCTGCTGGCCAGGGTCATCTGACAGACTTACAGAAACAGGAATATTTAGGACTAACCTACTCTGTCTCGTCAGAATCAAGCTGTCCTAACCTGTAATTGTGTCCTTTCTTTGTACAGTATTATATATGTAGATGAAAAGAGGCAATTCTTGCCTAGTGTCTGTTTTGCCACAACTGGTGTGACTCAAAGATGCTCAGTTTCTTCTTTGAATCCAAGATAGAGAAAGCTCTTAGAAGCAGACTAGTCTCAACAACTAGTGAATAAATAATCATTACATGTCACATTCTGTGGACTTCTGATGTTTTTGAAAACTATCTATATGAAATAATATGAACTGTTCTCTGTTACCTACTCTCAGCCATTTCTGATTAAAATAACTGAAAACACCCTAACAATAACCTCAGGGCCATGAATTTCCTATTTGACCCTTAACTCAGATCTCTTTATCATAACAGCAATAGAAAGACTGGGTCTAAGTCTTGTACTTCAAAATTTTTAGTATCAAAGACATCCTATAATAACCATCCCAGCCCCAAAGCTTAGGGAATTGGGATGACAAATCTGTATAACTTCTTGAAGCTGAATATGGGTGTTCAGATATTTTTGAAGGAGGAGGAAGGGTAGGGAAATGGGGGAGTTGGTTGGCCTTAAGAAGGCCCCACCAATGATTGTATGAGTCTCTGATGTCTGTGTTCTAATTGGATCTGGATGCAAAACCAAGACTTCAGGAGTTCAGGAAAGTGAGTTCAGCATGTCTGATGGTGAAATTTATCAAGACTATATATTCTGTAATATATAACTCTCAAAACAAAATTTTAGTATCATAAATATAACCTTTTTTTTTATTCTCTGGAATATAGTTCTCAGGGGTTCTCCCTCTATCAAATCTGATCCATATATCTCTGTAAGTACCTTAATCACCTTTTCCAAAATCACAGACAAAACCTTTTTCCCAAATCAGCATATCCTTCAGCTGGCAACCAGGAAAACCTGCAGCTTGCCTTCTGTCCCAGAAGAATAAAACAACTGCAATATTCAAAATGATACATATTTTAGCCTATTTAGGCCTTTCTAATTTGTCATCTCAGCACACTAACCCAAAATTCCCATTGAGCCCATGTTAGACAGAATATGAGTCTCCTGCAGACTTTATTACAATCTTTAAAACAATTGATCCACACTTCTATTTTCCTTTCCTTTCCTTTCCTTTCCTTTCCTTTCCTTTCCTTTCCTTTCCTTTCCTTTCCTTTCCTTTCCTTTCCTTTCCTTTTTCCCCTTTCCTTTCCTTTCCTTTCCTTTCCTTTTTCCCCTTTCCTTTCCTTTCCTTTCCTTTCCTTTCCTTTCCTTTCCTTTCCTTTCCTTTCCTTTCCTTTCCTTTCCTTTCTTCTTTTACTTTCTTTTCCTTTTCTTTTTATACCTGCTTATAAGAGGCAGCTTGTCAAACCAAGATTTAAACCCAAAATTCCCATGGAGCCCACGTTAGACAGAATATCAGTATCCTGTAAGACTTATTAGAGAAATATATCTTTATACCAATTTTAAAGCAATTAATTCTAAGTTCTACTAATACCTGTTATACCATCTATCTCTTGTTCTCTCTACCAGGAGCCACAGACATTTATTCAATTAATAACTTTTATAATATCTCTCTGTTATGCTCTCTACCTGGAGCCACAGACTTCTATTAATTAATACCTGTTCACAGAAGGCAATTATCATTGCTCTCTCTACTTGGAGTCAGTGACTAATAATCTCTATATAGTTCCAAATCACAGGTGAAATTTCCCACCTGTATACCTGGTTATAAGAAGCATATTGTCAAACAAGGATTCAAACTCAAAATTCCAGTGGAGCCCACGTTAGACAGAATATGACTATCCTGTAAGACTTACTAAAGCAATATATATATATATATATATATATATATATATATATATATATATATATACCATCTTTAAGTATCAAAAGGTTAAATTTCTTGGTTAGTCTACATTTCTGGGCTAATATCCACTTTGCAAAACACAAAAAAGTCAAGAAGAAGGAAGACCAACATATGAATACTTCATTCCTCCTTAGAATAGGGAACAAAATACTTATGGACAGAGTTACAGAGACAAAGTTTGGAGCTAAGTCGAAAGGATGGACCATACAGAGACTAACCCACCCTGGGATCCATCCCATAAACAGTCATCAAACCCAGACACTATTGCATATGCCAGCAAGATTTCGCTGAAAGGGCACTGATATAGCTGACTTGTGTGAGGTTATGCCAGTGCCTGGCAAATGCAGAAGTGGATGCTCACAGTCATCTATTGGATGGAACACAGGGCCCCCAATGGAGGAGCTAGAGAAAATATCCAAGGAGCTGAAGGGGTCTGCAGTCCTATAGGTGGAACAACAATATGAACTAACCAGCAACCCCAGAGCTCGTGTCTCTTGCTGCATAGGTTGCAGAAGATGGCCTTTTTGGCCATCATTGGGAAGAGAGGCCCCTTGGTCTTGCAAACTTTATATGCCCCAATACAGGGAAATGCCAGGGCCAAGAAGTGGGAGTGCGTGGGTAGGAAACAGGGTGGGGGAGGGTACAGGCAACTTTCAGGATAACATTTGAAATGTAAATAAAGAAAATATC
>NC_034611.1:9326768-9337136 GCF_900095145.1 Mus pahari | reverse complement strand
ATATATATATATATATATATATATATATATATATATATATATATATATATAGGTTAAATTTCTTTCTTTATATAAATAAGTTATCTGGTCCAGAGCCCTTTGTATCTTTGTTTCCTGATTCTTTATTCACAGATAGGAGCTAAGTGTAGAAAGATATTTGCTGTCTGTGTTCCTGTTTGAGGATGAGTGAGGCAGAGTGGGGAGCGAAGGATATGGGGAAGTGAACACAGAAATGCTTTCTCAGGTATAGATGCCTCTCTGCCCTTCTCAGTAGGCCCATCAAACACAGTCAGCTTCAAATCCATACTGCTACAGCCTAGGTCACTGCCCAAGTCCCATTCAGGGATTGGGCGGGGGGGGGGGGAGAGGCAGTGAATTTTTATCTCAGGTGAGTTGTGGTAAATCTCCAGCCCAAATATGCCCCCGCAATAAAAACATGAATCAATTCATATGAATAAATGCTGTGCACCTAGATTGGGCACATCTTCTCCATCTATGAGGCTCCTTAGAACTTGTTGTTTCTCCAGGTCATGTGCTTGTGCTGTGCTTTTCTTCTTCTTCAGCCTCCTCTGTGTCCTCTCTCTCTCTTCAAATTTCTCCTTCTTTTTTCCCCTCACCTTCCACTCCACCTTCCCTTTTATCTGCCCAATCATCAGCTCCCCTTTACTTTACAAATTAAGGTGGGAAGCAGGTTTACAGGAAATCAACAGAGTGCTGATTCATTCCTTGCTCACAGTTACTAACAGGAGAATGGAATTAACATTAAATATAATTAGCCTCAGAGCTATCCACAGCAGTTGATCACCAGTTGAACCAGCACCATTTGTAGAAAATGCTGTCCTTTTTCCATTGGATGGTTTTAGCTCTTTTGTCAAAGATTAAGTGACCATAACTGTGTGGTTTCATTTCTGGATCTTCAATTCTTTTCTGTTGATCTACTTGTTTGGCACTGTACCAATACCATGCAATTTTTATTACTATTGCTCTGTAGTACAGCATAAGGTAAGGGATCATGAGTCCCCCAGATGTCCTTTTATTGTTGATAATAGTTTTCCCTATTCTGTTTTTTTTGTTATTCCAAATTAATTTGAGAATCGCTCTTTTTATCTCTACGAGGAATTGAGTTGGAATTTTGATGGAGATTGCATGGTATCTGTAGATTGGTTTTGGCAAGATGGCCATTTTTACTATATTAATTTTGTCTGTCATGAGCATGGAAGGTCTTTCAATCTTCCAAGGTCTTCAATTTCTTTCTTCAGAGATGTTTTCTTATCCTACTGATCTTTCAATTGTTAGGTTAAAGTCATACCAAGAAATTGTATATTATTTGTCACTATTATGAAGAGTATCTTTTCCCTAATTTCTTTATTAGCTCACTTTTCCTGGTTTGTTTGAGTTAATTTTATATCCAGCCACTTTGGTGAAGTTGTTTACCAGCTATAGGAGTTTTCTGGTGTAATTTTTGGCAGCACTTAAGTATAATATCATCTCATCTGCAAATAGTGATACTTTGACTCTTCTTTTCCAATTTGTATCCCTTTGACCTCTTTTTTGTCTGATTGCTCTAGCTAGAACTTCTATTGAATAAATAGGAAGAAACCATAGTATATGAAAGCCAGAAGATCCTGGACAGATGTCATACAGACCCTAAGAGAACACAAATGACAGCCTAGGCTACTATATCCTCAATTAAAGCTATCAATTACCATAGATGGAGAAAACCAAGATATTCCATGACAAGAACAAATTTACATGATATCTATCCACAAATCTGGCCCTACAAAGGATAATAGATGGAAAATTCCAACACAAGGAGAGAAACTATACCCTAGAAAAAGCAAAAAAAATATTAATCTTCTTTCAACAAACCCAAAAGAAGAAAGTCACACAACTCAATTCCTCGTAGAGATAAAAAGTCACACAAACAGAATTCGACCTCTAAGAACAAAAATAACAGGAAGCAACAATCACTATTCCTTAATATATCTTAAAGCATTGGATTCAATTCCCCAATACAAAGACATAGACTAACAGACTGAATACATAAACATGACCCAGCCATTTGCTGCATACAAGAAACACACCCCAGTGACAAAGACAGACACTACCTCAGAGTAAAAGGCTGAAAAAAAAATTTCCAAGCAAATGGTTCCAAGAAACAAGCTGGAGTACCAATTTTAATATTGAATAAAATTGACTATCAACCAAAAGTTATCAAAAACATGAGGAAGGATACTTTATACTCACCAAAGAAAATGTCTTCTAAGATGAACACTCAATTCTGAAATTCTATGTTCCAAATGCAAGAGCACCCACATTCATAAAAGACACTTTACTAAAGCTCAAAGCACACATTTTATCTCACACAATAATAGTGGGAGACTGGAACACCACATTCTTATCAATGGATAGATCATGGTAACAAAAGTTAAACAGAGACACAGTGAAACAAATAGAAGTCATAAACCAAATGGATTCAACAGATATCTATAGAACATTTCATCCTAAAACAAAAGAATATACCTTCTTCTCATCACCTCATGGTACCTTCTTCAAAATTGACCATATAATCTGTCACAAAACCAGACTCAACAGATACAAGAAATTTGCAATAATCCCATGCATCCTATCAGATCACCATGGATTGAGGCTTGTTTTCAATAACAACAAAAACAACAGAAATCTTCGTACAAATAGAAGCTGAACAACACTGTACTGAATGATAACTTGTCAAGGAAAAAAAATAAAGATAGAAATTAAAGACCTTTTAGAATTTAATGAAAATGAATGCACAACATACCCATACTTATGGGACATAATGAAAGCAGTCTGAGTGCCTCCAAAAAGAAACTGGAGAGAGTGTACACTAACAGTGTAACAGTAGACCTGAAATCTCTGAACAAAAAGAAGCAAATTAACCCAAGAGGGGTAGATACCAAGAAATAATCAAACTCAAGGCTGAAATCAACTAAGTAGTAACAAAAAGAACTATACAAAGAATCAACAAAACAGGACCTGGTTCTTTGAGAAAATCAACAAGAGAGATAAACCCTTAGCCAATCTAATAGGGGAAAAAGAGAGAGCAGCAAAATTAAAAAGAATAGAAATGAGAAGGGAGACATAACCACCTAATCTGAGGAAATCCCCAAAATCATCAGATCCTACTACAAAAGCCTATACTCAACAAAACTGGAAAATATGGATGAAATGGATAATTTTCTAGATACCAAGTACAAAAGTTAAATCAGCATCAGATAAACCATTTAAATAGTTCCATAACCCCTAAAGAAATAGAAGCCATCATTAAAAGTCTCCCAACCAACAAAAGCCCAGGACCAGATGGGTTTATTGCAGTATTCTATCAGACCTTCGAGGAAGACCTAATACCAATACTCATCAAAATATTCCACAAAATGGAAACAGAAGGAATACTACCCAATTCCTTCTATGAAGCCACACTTATGCTGATCCCATAATCACACAAACATCCAACTTAGAAAGAGAATTTCAGACCAATTTCCTTATGAATATCGATGCAAAAATACTCAATAAAATTCTCGCAAACTGAATCCAAGAACACATGAAATAGATCATTCCTGAAGATCAAGTAGGCTTCATCTCAGGGATGCAGGGTTGGTTCAATCTATGCAAATTCATCAACATAATACACTACATAAACAAACTAAAGAAAAAAAGCCACTTGATTACTTCATTAGATACTGAAAACACATTTGGCAGACTGAACATCCCTTCATGTTAAAAGTCTTGGAAAGAGTATAAATTCAAGGTCCATACCTAAACGTAGTAAAAGCAATATACAGCAAACCAGTAGGCAACATCAAACTAAATGGAGAGAATCTTGAACTAATCTCACTAAAATCAGGCTTAGAATTCTTAACTTCTAATTTGAAGTCTGTCATGAAACCAGCCTAGCCTCTCAATATTTGTGTGTGTGTGTGTGTGTGTGTGTGTGTGTGTGTGTGTGTGTGGTGTTAATGTGAGCATGTGTATGTTAAACCCAGATTGGGAATAAGTCCACTAGCACAAGTTAAAGCCAAATCTAAAGCAAGTTTTAAAATACCGGAGGAAGAGGAGGAAGAGGAGGAGGAGGAGGAGGAGGAGGATGAGGAGGAGGAGGAGGAGGAGGAGGAGGAAAAGGTAATAGGCTAGCCAGGAACACTTGGTGAGAGAGTGGGGAGGAGGGAGAGGAGAGAGTGAGAAAGGGGTCAGGGAGAGAAGAGAGTCAGAGAGAGGGAGGAGGGCCAAACAGCTTTTTTTATAGCAGCCTGGGCCTACCTGGCTGTTGCTCAGTAACTTTTGGGTGGAACATAGAAAGAATACCCAGAACTGGGTATGTGGTTCCATTATACTCAATGTGGAACAGTTCTTGGAGTTTGGTCATATGTGTAAGCACCTATCTCATATATTCCCCATGGATATTCCAAAGCATGTATAATTATTGCCCGTTCCCATGTGTAGACAATAAGACTGCGAGAAAGCTGAGCATAATTTTTATGATCACAGCAGATCTGCAATCCTTGGTAGCCATCTGCCCCACTCTCTCTGATAGTACTTGCTGGGCAGTACACAGTTCTGGAATAGTGAGTGTGTGTTCAGGATGTGTAGAGTTCTATGATGCTCTTCATTGTGATGCGTTGTTATGCATCCATGAAATGGAGAAAACATTCTCTGGTTACTTAAGTGGAATATAGCTCTTAGAAACCATGTTTCTTTTTTCTTTCTTTCTTTTTTTTTTTTTTAAGATTCATTTATTATTATATCTAAGTACACTGTAGCTGTCTTCAGATGAACCAGAAGAGTTCATCAGATCTCATTACGGATGGTTGTGAGCCACCATGTGGTTGATGGGATTTGAACTCAGGACCTTCGGAAGAGCAGTTGGTGCTCTTAACCACTGAGCCATCTCACCAGCCCATAAACGACGTTTCTTAAGGAGAATAAAATGCCAAGATTTATCATGTTTTTGTGACACTTAAGTATGTAGCAAGGGATACCTTTTACTAAACACACTTTTTGAGATCGTATCTTGGAATCAGTTAGCTATTACATAAGTTGTGCAGGGATGTGGAAATCAACCTTTTGAAGGAAAAAATGGGGTGGCGTGTGAGGAGGTGCCACAGGCTCCTACACCTTTTCTTTTTTTCTTTTTTCTTTTTTTTGTTTTTGTTTGTTTTTTGTTTTTTGTTTTTTTCGAGACAGGGTTTCTCTGTATATCCCTGGCTTTCCTGGAACTCACTCTGTAGACCAGGCTGGCCTCAAACTCAGAAATCCACCTGCTTCTGCCTCCCAAGTGCTGGGATTAAAGGTGTGCGCCACCACGCCTGGCCTTTTTCTTTCTTTTTTTTTTTTTTTTTTTTTTTTTTTTTTTTTTTTTTTTTTTGTCCTACGCCTTTTCAAAGAGTCCTGATTGCATGCAGATTAAGATGGCTCTCCTGCAACACCAGTGAGAAAACAAAAAGGAACCTAGGCTAGGGAGTGACTGATTTTCCTATCTTCGTGGAAGTCCTAACAGGTGACAATGTTTCCATGCACCTTCTGAATATCTAGTCCAGCAGGGCTTTCACTGGGGCACTGTGACTTTGTGGGGAGACATGATTCACTAAGAATTTAGGGTCTTGGAATTGGTTCAAATACTGTACATAAGCTTATGTCCTGAGCAATAAACTCATATCTGCACTGTGATGCTGGTATCCAGAGTCTGATTTCCTAGAATTCATCATGTGACTCCATCACCTCTGATTTCCCATCCTTGGTCCTGTTCCCAAAAAGTTTGATATAACAACATATTATTTTGTTTTAAAAGTAGAATTCAGGAGTTATGTCAGCAGAAAAATCATCTGGTAATATAAGTATGTTTTATTATACCCCTAATCACAGTAGGAAAAGGCAGAAAATGCTGCCAATAAAACAATCCTGAAGAACAAGCATCAATTTTATTTGCTAGTTTTATTTGTTTGTTTGTTTGTTTTTGTGTTGCTTTGTTTTGAAAGGCAAGACTTTAAATGAAGGTATTTTAAAACTCTTCAAATATAGGATATCTATTTATGGCACAGAATTCTTGTACCACACAATTGATAGAAACATTTCTGTAACGAATGAAGTGCCAACCAAATTATTCAAATCACTTAGAACCTAGTCTGTAGGTTTCTGATCTTCCATTCATCTAGGTAAAGTATTTTAACAGGTTAAGGTCCAAACATGTTTGAATCAGTTGTATAACATTTAAGGATGAGATTAAGGGAGTGCTTGCCTTATTTTCCATTTACCCCTCTGATCATAACCAGCAATTATCTTACTGTTCCTGGGAAACTAATGGTTCCTTTTTGTGGTTCTTGATCTTAAAAGTAAAAGAGCTTAAAAACAGACTTGGAAGGGAAGTTGAGTGCCATTTTATTTGAGCTTGAGAGAGAAAACAAGTGAAGTAGGCAAACTGGAGATCTTAGGGAAGACTAAGGGGTAGTAGTAGGTAAAAAGGGGAGAGAAATCTATGCTCTTTAAATTACACCAGCAAAGCAGACAGGCTCGAAATGGAAGTTTGGAAGCAAGTGCTTGGTGTGCCAAGAGGCAAGTAAAAAGTATGTGGGAATACCACAGAGGAAAGTAGGCTTAAGACTTTGGGTATTAACTGAACAGGAGGCTAGAAAGAGGGTAATTAAAAGTTATTCAGAATGCAAAACATCAAGCACATTTAGCAATGGAAATGTGTAAGCAACTACATGAAGAGAATGGCTTCTGTGGTCTGTAAGTACATCTCACTAAGGGATAACTATTCTCTAAGACATTTTTCCTGAAGACCTTGTCCAGGTGATTGGCAGACCCATTTGTTAACTTTTAGGGAAGAGACCACAATATGTCTTTATAATCTTATAGCCTTTTGGACTCTTAGAATGTCATGTCTTCACATATGGCCAGAATAGAACTCATTTACCATATGACCAACAATTATTACTGATGCAGTTGAGGTTTTTTTTTTTTATGAATAAACAAATTTGTAGATTCAAGAGCAAGTATGAGGACCAAGATTTATAAGTTTTTGAGAAAATATAAAGGCAATAATACTGAAAATTTCAGATGCTGCCTGTAATAGGAAGACATAAAAGAGAGGACAATTTATAGTCAACGTCCAAGAAAGTGGGAATAGGGGTTATCAAGAACTTGCTTGAAGTTTAGCATTTAACAAGCATGCTTGAAGACAACAAAATCTATACAGCCAAACACATTTACATATACCAGTGCATGTCTCCATTGGCTACTTTTTAAAAGAATTCCAAAAGAACTTCCTGATAAATGTTTCATTAAATTTAAGATTTCAAGATAATTTCTAAGTTTATATGCATTACTTAAAACATAAATGTTACCAAAATGTATAGGTTTTCTTTTTTTCGTTGTTAGTCTCCTTAATAATTATTTTTAAAACATCTCAGTAGGGTGGTTGAGTTTTATTTTAATGGGGATTGAAAGAAAATCAAGGTAAACAAGTTATCAATCTTAGCAGCTCTCATGTGGAACAGAATCACACCTTTGAATTAGGAGTTAAGGAAGCTGCATGTTCTGTAATGGAGTTCTACAAGCAGCTGCCTGTTTGGGGCAGTGGAAAGAACTTCAGAGAATCGGTCCAAGGTCATGAGTGTTATAGAAAGCATATTTGGGCTTTCAGTCAATTTTGAAAGCAGGACAAAAAATGCCTTTATGCTTTTTGAATATCAAAAGCTGGCTGGCTCATCAGTGCTGCATGATGGGAACTTTGCAAGTAGCATCATGCGAGAGGGACTTAAGGAAAGTATAAACATGTCTCTAATTAAGAGTGTTATTTCTTACATACAGCTTGGCCTCAGAGGAATCCGCGTTTCTGGAGCTGAAGGGGTCTCCACATCAGCTGATTGATAGGTCCAGCTGAATTAACTGTTAAGGGAGGAGACAATAGTATGTGGTGTTCTGATCTTTGCAGCAAAACAAAATGTCACATCTCCACCTAGGGTCAGCAGCTGTATACAGATTGCATTTTTTTTTTTTTTTTTTTGACCAGGGAGAAGTATTCTTCCTTAAAAGTCTCAACCAATAATACCTCCACCATTTCAAATGGTATTTTAAGTTTTAAAGCGGTGCAAAGCTTATATTTACCTTTCTGGTGTTACCTTGGAAGTCAGAGGAAGAGTCCAAAGTTGATGAAAAGGGACGAATCAATGTCCCTCTGCCTGATAGTCCACTTCTTGTTACATAATCTAGCTGAGTAGGGAGAAAGAAAAGATAAGAGTATACCAAAGACATTTTTAGTATTTCTAGCCTCTGGCAAAGACAGAAGCAAGGTCATTTCCAGATCCTGGACAATCACAAGAATCAAGGTCCCTGGTATGTAAGATTTTCTCACCAGTTTCTGCCTTTTTTCTTTGTTGGCCTTTACAGTGACTGTTACTGTAGTTGCTTTCATGATAATTTAGAGAGCAAAAACTTGCTTATCTCAAGTTTATTTTAAACTCACACTATCTACTTTTATTTCTTAAGATATTTTCCCTAAAGCTATTGTTTTAGGGGATTTTTCTCCCTGTGCATTGTGTATTTATAGACTTTGTCCTTCTGTCAGTATGTAGGACATTGCAGACTCCTCATGATAGCACTGTTGAGATTGACCCTCCCAGGCTTGTCCTAGAATTGAAACAATTTTATTCTTCACCTGCAACAAAATATTTGACATTATATGTATAAATTTCTTTATAGAAAAATAGGTCTCTTCTATTCTGTGTACCATATCTTTAATAGAAGCAGCTTCTAGTTTCCCCAAGATGCTTCAACTGCCTGTGTACTGTATGCCCACATGTCTTAGTTAAGAGTGACTTTTGAAATACAGTCACAGTCTTTATTGTCAGTTAGAGTTCATATGTCATTGTTATATAATTTTTCAGGTATATTTTTATATATTACATATATAAATACATGTAAAATATTATGCACAGTTTTATACATGTGAGGTGTTTTGAATTAGAATGACTTACCACAAGCTCTTCTCACATAAGTGTACATATATTTTTATGGTTGATCCCCAGTTAGTAGAACTGTTTGAGAAACATTACGAACTGTGGACTTGTTAGAGAGGTCATAGGAATGGGGATGGGGGTCAGCTTGAGATTTCAAAACCTCACACCATTCCCAAGTTATGTCCTTGCTCTTGGATTTATCCTCTGAAACTTTAAGTCCCCAATAAACTTTTCTTTTTTTGATAAGTTGCCTTGGTCATGATGTTTTAGCATGGTAATAAAATAGTAACTAAGTAGATGGATAGTTGTGTCCATATGTATATGTACATGTGCGTGAGTTCATGACTACGTTCATGAATATGTTTATGTGAGCATATGATAACATACATAAGTATATAATTTATAGGTTATATGTTTACAGGCATGTGTATGTATAAGTATGTGCATTTTACATGCATAGATGTGTTCACATATGCACATGTATAGGTGTAGCTGAACACATGTAGACATGTACCCATGTATAGGCATGCATGCAAGATATGTGTACTTATGGATGATTGCTTGTACAAATGTGCACATATACAAATGTGGCCATGCACAGTATACTTACATATTGATGTTTGCATTGGTAGGAGTAAACTTTTGCTCATAACTATTTTCTTTCTCCATTTCTCTAAAATAATTTCTCATGTTTTAGGGCTCTCTAGTTTTTGTTCTCAAGTGATGCTTTAGTTAATGCAAATTTTTTTTTTTTTTAAATTTTTAAAACTCATCTTCTGTGTGAAAGTTAGAGTCATGTTATACTTACTGGATTCTTGATGATGACTTTATCACAATGTAGCACAGTTGTTTGTTCTGAAATCAAATGCTTACACTGAACATAGAAGTGTGTGGGGTAATCTGTTGTTTTTTAAATGCTTATGTTGTTATTTTTTTTTCTGATTGTACTGGAATCCTGTAAAATGTTTAACTTGTTTGGAGTTCTGACTCCAAAAGAGACTGCTATTTCTACAGTTGGGTTTCATACTGTAGCACAGGCTGGGTAGGATCTCACTAGAATTCTAGGCAGGACTTGAACTACGTCACACTAACTCAGCTCACCTATTTTTTCTTTTTTATTTTTCCAATTTTTATTAGGTATTTACTTCATTTACATTTTAAATGCTATCCCCAAAGTCCCCTATAACCTCCCCCCACTCCCCTACCCACCCACTCCCCCTTCTTGGCCCTGGTGTTCCCCTGTACTGGGGCATATAAAGTTTGTAAGACCAAGGGGCCTCTCTTCCCAATGATGGCTAACTAGACAATCTTCTGCTACATATGCAGCTAGAGACACGAGCTCTGGGGGTGCTGGTTAGTTCATGTAGTTGTTCCC
>NC_034611.1:9306187-9326757 GCF_900095145.1 Mus pahari | reverse complement strand
GAGACACTCAAATACTAGTGTGACCCAGCACCTGTTATCCTGGGATACTGTTGTCCTAAGATCCTGGGTGTGTTACAGTGCGTGGAAGTGGTGTCTCCTTTGAGGACAGTGGAGTTGTCTGATCTGTTTGAAACCAAGGGAAAGGCTCTGGTGTCCTTGTTCCTGCTGTCACAGGCCCATCACTATTGGATTGAAGCAGCTGTTGTGTTCCACTCACCAGTGATCCTAAGATCGCTTGGGTAGTCACCTAGGGACTGTGGGGGTGTCTGCTGAATCTGCGTCCTAGGTGACCCAGTGCTGGTGCAGCCCAGAAGGGGCTTATGACCCTGTTCATGCTGGTTCTCTGCTGCCATAGTGCTATCTCAGGTCCTGTGCACAATTGTATTGGAGCACATGTTGTATTCCACTCACCAGTGATCCTAAGATCACTTGGGCAGTCCTCTAGGGACCATGGGAGTATCTGCCCACTCTGTGCCCTAGCTGACCCAGTGCTGGCACAGACCGGAAGGGATGTGTGCCCCTGGTCAGGCCGGTTCTCTGCTTCCCTAGTGCTGTCTCAGGTCCTGTGCACGATTGGATTGGAGCAGAAGTTGTGTTCCACTCACCAGTGATCTTAAGATCATGTGGGCAGTCTGCTAGGGACCATGGGCCTGTCCGCTGAATCTGTGCCCTGGGTGACCCGGTGCTGTTGCAGACCAGAAGGCTCTCCTATTGTTTCTTGTTTCATTCAGAATTTTGGAATTAGATTATAATATATCTTAACTTAACTACTGGAAAGTCACAGATATTAAGAGGTAACCCTTTTGTCTTATTAGATTTTCATATTTTTAATTGTTTAATTTGCCATTTTGATTTTTAAAGAGAGAAAAAGAAGACATAGAGTTGGATGGATGGGAAAATGACAAAGGTCTGGGAGGATATGTGGAGAATCATAATTAGAATACCTCATATACATTTTTAATAAATAAAGATAAAATATTATAAAAGATTTTAATATATTTATTGGAAAGTCAGGTACTGTGAAAGAGCACAGTATATAGTCATTTCTGCAGTATATGAGCCAGGGGACTCAGACAAGCCCTCTTTGGTTGGTGGATTAGTCTCTGGAACTCCCAGGGGTCCAGGTTAGTTGATACGGTTGTTATTCTTGAGGGGTTGTGGTCCTCTTCATTTCCTTAGATCATTACCCTAACTCTTCCACGACCAAAGATTCATTGTAATTACTTGCATCTGTTTCAGTCAACTGCAAATAGATCCTTAAGAGGATAGCTATTCTAGACTCTTGTTGGCAAGCACAATGTAGAATTCCTGTATTTGTTTAAGACAGGAACAAGTTTGGGTCAAAAAGTTTGAGGGTAGATTGGTGTCCCCATCTCTCCATTAGGGACCCTGTCTAACTATGGAGGTGGTTTCTTCAGTTCCATATTTTGGTTGGGAATTTCTGCTGAGGTCACCCACATTGAGTGCTCAGAGCCTTCCCCAGCCCAGGTCTCTGGGACTTTCTAGGCATTCCTCTCCCTGCCACCCCCCCCTGGCAGCTGAATATTTCCGTTCATTTCTCCCTGCACTCTGGGCCAATCTTCTGTCTCCCTGCATACCTGATCCTGCTCCCTTCCCCCCTCTCCTGTCTCCTCTCTCACCCAGTTCTCTCCTTCATTCTGCCTCCCATGATTATTTTATTCTTCCTTCTAAGTGGGATTGAAGCATCCTTACTTGAGCCTTTCTTCTTGTTTACCTTCTTAGGGTCTGTGGGGTGTTACATGGTTGTTCTGTACTTTTTGGCTAATATACATTTATCACTGAGTACATACCATTCATGACCTTTTGCGTATGGGTTACCTCACTCAGGATATTTACTTGTTCTATTTATCTGCAAAATTCATGATATCTTTGTTTTTGATAGCTTTATTTTGTAAATGAACCACGTTTTCTGTATTCATTCTTCCACTGAGGGACAACTGTTGTTTTCAGTTCCTGACTGCTACAAATAAGGCTGATATGAACATAGTGGAGCATGTGACCTTTTGATATTGTGATCCACTAGTTCTGAATCATCAATATAATCTAGTATTTCTGAGACTCTAGTTTTTGTTACTTTTTTGATATCCTTCAGAATTATGATACCTCTAATAGAGAGTAGGTTTAAAGACTGCTATCTATAGATCTCTGTCCATAAGACTTCAAGCTGGGTAGACATAAATCATGCTGGATTATCCAGCAATTGAAACCTTGGATCATGCTCTCTTTTCTTCCTTTTCTTCTTCATTAACTTTCATTTTCTTCTCTTCCCCATTGCCCCATTCCTTTATCAAGCCTTGACAGTAGTAGATATCACAACAGTAGATGTTTTTATTTTCTTTTATTTTGGTCCTTCCACAGGGGTAAGATGGGCAAATGTGGATTATGTAGAATTTAACTTATGCTGAAATTTTAGCATCTTTAAGTCCTTGATAAGGTCAATGACAAAGGTAGAGGCATAAGCTAATGATATGAAGTATGAAAGAGGAAACTAGGCCTGGATAACAAGACAAAGAACAACCTAGAAGGTTCATGACTATGGCCAGTCCTGAGGTATAAGAAGATTGTGACACTGTGACCATCAGCATTCACTAAATGTCATTAAACCATAGCACCATCATGCTTGTCAGTGATGAGTTTGGAACAGAGTTGTCTGAAATGATTACCTTTGGACACATAAGTTTGGTCTATTGTATCTTAATGATAGTAGAAGCTATCAGAGCCTTACATAATTTACACACAGAGTTATTTGTTACCCACTCTAGTAAACTAGTTAATCATTTCCTGTACCAGAACAGTAAATTCCCCAGGATTCTTGCAGCTCCATAGCACACATGAGGGTAGCAACTGTCTAACAACAGAGAAACACAATTTGAACTCTAGGCATCCTGAATTAAAAAAAAAATACTTCTGCTCCCCGCCACCACATCATCATTAACATCATTAATAGCAGCACACCACAGGAGTCCAGTAAGCTTTTTGTTACCAGAGCCACAGTAAGCCATAGTTACAGTATACATTATAGGCCATGAATGAACTAAGGAGTCAATGAGAACATCACCATTCCAACCACCATCACTAATGAAGTGCCAATAGACTATGCAGAATCTTCTCATGTTGAGTTTCTTGTGTATAATTGACCACATCCTGGTCAATAACCTGGACATTTTTGATCCCAACATAACCAAACCTAGGGTTAAGCCAGATTATTCTTCCAACATTCCAATAAAGTTTTCTTTTCTTTTCTTTTCTTTTCTTTTCTTTTCTTTTCTTTTCTTTTCTTTTCTTTTCTTTTCTTTTCTTTTCTCTTTTCTTTTCTTCTTTTCTCTTCTCTTCTCTTTCTTCTTTCTTCTTTCTTTCTTTCTTTCTTTCTTTTCTTTTCTTTTCTTTAAAAAAAAAAAAGCTTTTGTACATCCTGAAGTTTAGTTACTATGGCAGCCAAACCAAGGCTCAGGTCATGGCTGGCACTATTGAGTTGATTAAGGAGACATGTCATTATACCTTCACCATGACTGGAATGACTAAAGTACAGTGCAGAGACTTCCATTATACTGATTTATTAAAAAGGAAAACTTCAAAATGTTTCACCAATATTTATATAAGCCATGAAATATTGCCATACTGTTTAAGAAAGCACTTAGTAACTGTTTTAATTCATTGATTTTTAGTTTTTCTTCCATGATAAAATATTTATTTCTGATATTTCTTTAATCATACATGTTTGCCCAAGGATATTTTCATTAAACGTCAGTAGTTTTCTTCTATATATCTACACATTTTATATATTTACTAATCATCTTGGTATATCTTTTTTTGTGAATGACTAAATTAATTGATTAACTAAATGATGCTTCCCCTGTGAAGTTGTTGACGTAACTTTGTAGAACCAATATTATTTATTTATATGGTAGAGGCTTTTTTTTGCAATGATCATGATAATAATACCTAAATTAATTAAATATCCAGGTATAGAACCTCATGGCTAGATCAATGTAGTTTACATGCACATATGATCATATATATTAATATATATTTTATAGATAATATACATATAAGAGTTTATACATATATACACATATAGGGGAGAGATAAAGAGAGAAAGGCAGAGGAGAGAGAGAGAGAGAGAGAGAGAGAGAGAGAGAGAGAGAGAGAGCATATAATGCATGTATACATTTTGATTTATGTAGTAGGATTTCTCTGCAGCTCTGAATGGCCTGAAAGTTACTATGTTGACCAGGCTGGTCTCAAACTCAACAGAAATATACCTGCTCCCATCTTGTGCATGTATTACAGTCATTCACTATCATTTCTGTCAAATATATACTTTAGGGTAGTTTTTAAAATTATCTTTTGAGATACAGAATACTGAGTTTCACTGTCCTATTTTCACATTTAAGTGGGAATCCTGCCAGTCCCACTTCTCATATTGTATAATCCCATTTTGCATTCATATTTCAAGTCGGAGAAAAAAAAAACTATGATATTCTTGTCTGTTTGATCTTCTGAAGCCACCAGTTCTCTCTGTTGTTTCCCTTGTGTTCTCGTTGGGCCTCTTCCTATCCCACACATTCTTACTTCTTCTTCTTCTCTCTCTCTCTCTCTCTCTCTCTCTCTCTCTCTCTCTCTCTCTCTCTCTCTCTCTGAGTGTATGTGTACAGGAATAGATGGGTGCATGTGAATGTCGGGATGTGTGTATGAGTGTGTACATGCACAGATGTACATTCTTTACCATGTATATACACATGAACACTTGTGTGTAGAAATGTGTGTACATGTGTAAATCAGTCTGCACACATGGAAGAAGGATGTAAAATTTGCCTTTCTAAGTCTGGCAGTTCTTCTGCTTATTTCCAACTTCATCCATTTTGCCAGAGATAACAAAATTGCATTCTCTTGCCTAAATAAAGCTCCACTGTGTGTTGGGAACTAAAAAGGGAACACAGGGGAAGAGGGGGAAGAGAAAAGGCCCAAACCCCACCAGAGTTCCACCTATTCTCTGGTCAGTCAGGCATGGGAGGGCTGCCATATACCTTCCACTCATCCCTGGGTGGGCATTCCTCTGCCCCACTCTTCAGGGGGTGGCCAAGGGGCAGCCCTACCTGGGATTCCCAGAGCTACCTTGCTAAAGCCCCGGGGTTATAGGAGAGAAGGAGAAGGGAAGAAGTTCCCAACACCGGCAAGAGTGAGTGCAGCGGATCTTGACTGGATCACAGGAAGGTCTTCTAATGGGAGATTGGAAATGGCTCATTAGGAGAAAGCCTGTCCCATCCTCCAAGAGCAGTGGGCCTTGATGAGCAGAGACATTCTATGGTTTTAGAGCTTTATTACAGAAAGTCAGGGGGAAAAAGAGAAGAGAAGAGAAGAGAAGAGAAGAGAAGAGAAGAGAAGAGAAGAGAAGAGAAGAGAAGAGAAGAGAGAGAGAGAGAGAGAGAGTAAGAAGGAGGAGAGGAGAGAGGAGGTAAGAGTGAGGGGTAAGAAGGAGGCAAGTAAGAGAGCTAGATGGAGCTGAACAGCCCTTTTTATGGTCTTTAATGTTGCTAGGTAACTGGGAGGGAGCTTAGCCTGAAGGTCAGAGGCTTGGGCTGTTGCCTACTTGACTACTGACCATGCTTCTCTTGTGGGGGCTGTGGGGGGTGGTAACTTAGGCAGGAGTCAGAGTTCCAGGAGCATAAGGGAATGCCTACCGTGTCATGTAGGTGAATTATCATCACTCGCGGGGTTCAAACCTCAGCTCAACTGGAGACCAGCTTGCAATTGCCACAACTGTGTATGTATGTATGTAGATCAATACATATATGTCCATATATACATATATATTAACCAAACATTCCTATCTCTCTGACTTCAGTACATATTTTCTTTCACTTATCATCTCCTCTTATGGTTCTATTTCTCTAAGTAAGAAGTTGCTTTTGCTCTGCAGTCTATGATTGGATAAGGGAATAATGAAATGAGTCCTACAGTAAGGTCATGGTGGAATGGTAGAGACTGGTTGGGTTGGGTTGTAGCATCTACCAATTCAGATTCTTGCAGGATATCAACCTTTTAATTCAACTCTTTCTTGATGTACTTAAGGTTGGAAGTGTTTGAAAAGCTTTAAATATCAATATAATCGGGGAAGCCCCAGAATCAAGTCTTTGCACAGCTAAAGTGCCCTTAGTCCCATCTGGAATAGACATGATTTTTAAGAAACTCCAGTCCCATTGGAAAAATCCCTTTTACTAACTCAGGGTGATAGTAGTACCCTGCCTTAGGAACACAGACCTTCACAATTTTATTTGGTTTGCCATGGTAGAGGGCTATATCTGGGTTTGATGTTTAACATAGAGGTGAAAGCCCATCTTTAGAGTTCCCCTCTTCTGAATTCTGTGTTGTCTGAATTTGGAGCTCCTTCCAGATCTTACAGCTCCTGGGATAAAATAAACACCAATCCACACAGCAATGTGAACACCTTTCCTCTTGCTTTGTTGAGAGGTATTTTTATCGTCATCTAAGACTTATGGAGGAGTGTTCTCTGGTTTTCTGTCCTTCATAGCAACATGAAATAGCAGGACTAGTTTGTGACCATCAAAGACAATTGTCTTTAATCATTTCATGTGCATTGTTGTGTGAACTGAATACACACTGAAGCAAGCTAGGAAGAACCTATTTAGGTGTGAAGGTACAGGAAGCCCTGTGGTGTGGTGATGAAGGGCGCCTTCTCTGAATATGGAAAGAGCTTTTGTAAAAGTCTACAGGAGCTGATTTAAGGAAAAAGTAAAAGAGGCATTGGCTATTTAGTGAGTCATCTGTCACTGTACTGTTCTCCCATCTGGGCAGAGGAAACCAAAAGAAAATCTAATGGGCCATCATTCTAAGTATTTATTTCATCTGTTCAAAGACAAGGAATTAGGATTCAGTTTCAATCTCACACTAAGGTAAAACCATGTATGATAGCCTTCCTGGGTCATTATTCTCTGTGGATAAACAAGGAATGACTCTCATGGAGCAAGGTATTCAGGGACACTTTCTGTTTGTACTGAACTGACATATTTGGATTACTTTTTTCCCCTGTTACCTGATTTAAAATTTTTTCCAAAATTTGTATTTCTTAAGATTTAATTTCTTTGCACAGTATAGCTTTGGGGGGGGGATATTGATGAGAATATGAAATCTACAGGCTAGCATTGGTGTGCTAGGTTGTCAAAGGAATTGGACTGTATTGTCTCTTCTACTAAACAATGAACATTCACATACTCTGTTGTAAAGCACATCCAATTTATCTAAAATATCCAGTGAATTTCCGTTCCCCATCACCTCACCTATCAATTTAACCACTGCTAAGTTCTTATCTTGCCTTGTGGGCTTATTTCTTTGTATGAAAAGTTTTGACATGTAGGTTTAAACTATCTGCTGCTTGCTGTCATGGATTCTGTTAAGGTTATTGAATCGCTTCAAAATATGTGTAGACAGAACTTGAAATAGTTTCAGTGATTTCACTCGATTATTAGCAGAGGGCAGCAAATGTCACCCAGGTCTTGAACTTGCTTAGCAAGTGTGAGGCTTGGATTCAATCATCAGCATTATCCACCCACAAGCAAATAAATCATACAACTAACAAGGATAGTACTCAAATTCCAATTTCTAGCACCCTAACTCTGGAATTTTCCTATCCCAATGTGATGTCACTACTATTTTTCTTTTCTTCTGATATTGTATAATGTTTTAAAAATCTCTTTTACTATACTTTAAGTGGAGATTTATTACTTGCTACATGACATTCCCTTTTAGAATCTTGGGTTAAAAAATTATAGAAGCAACATTCTTACCATTTAACATCAGTTCAAATAACATTTCAGAAGCAGCTGATCATTAGAGCAACAGGTTTTGTATAATAATGTAAGACATCACAGAATCAACTATACTGCATCCACAAGTCCTTATTATGAACCTGAATATTTCAGGAAATTGCAATTGGCACATTTGTTTGTGTCATAAATCAAATCAAAATTCTATAGATAGAATTTGCTTTCCATAAAGTATAAAATAGTCTTTGAATATGTATGAGAAAATGATGCACTGGTCATTTATTTGAAAAATAAAAAATTAGACTAGTGGTACATTTCTTAACACAGGAAAAAGGATATGTAAAGGAACCACTGCACTCAATTAAATATTACTTTTCTGAAATAAAACACTGGCACAGACAACAGATGTGAGTTTTCTTGGGGATTTATCAGCCATCTGGGCTTGTCATATCCAGCTGCAGGCTCCACATTAAGTTTCATTTTTAAAGCATTGAGTAATTGTAAATACAGTAGATTTTATGTACAAATGTAAATAGATTTAGGTTTACTCATGAGTTTCTCTCAAATAAATTGTGCTTATGTTTGTAAACTTGTGAAAATTTAATTTCCTCCATGAGAGACTAATTTTATTGCTGTGATATTTCACAATGATGTGCTGTTTGTGCTTAGCTTATAAATGACTTCGGAGTATCAGAGAAATAGTAGAATTTCAGCAACTTCTCTAATGAACCAATTATCTTGCAATGTGGCCTCAGGTTTGCCTTTAGAAGCTGATGCTAATTTTTAATAGGTTACCCTTAAATCCATCTTCTCTTGCCTTTGCTGCTGATGAGAAAGCACATAAAAGTTTGTTGGGTTTAATGTGAAAACAAACACTTAAGCAGAGAAAGTGTCTGAACCTGCCTAAAGTGATCAAAAACAAAAGCAATATGTAATAATCAAATGCTACTCACAGTAGTTGACTTCCCATAGATACAGAACATTACTGTGAAAATGCACTTTACCTATGCTCTGAGGGTAAGTTGTCATCAAGGCAACATTCTGCATTTCTGTACAGCCTGTGACAACCCACTTGGGAACACCTTCCCATCAGAAGTTAGTAACTTACATGTAGTTCTCTTTTAATTTTTAAGTTAAAAGAATGCTTTCAAAATTAGAAATTGATTTTCTATCAGAGAGTGGCTTGAATTATCACTGTGAAAAGTTTCTACTCCCATTAAATTTAAAATTATTCATATTGTCATTGTATTATCGTTGATAATTAATGAAATTTTATTCCAGATTTCATCCCATGAAATGTAAAATATGCAGTAAAAAGAGAATGAATGCTTCAAAGGTCAAAGATCATTAGGGTATTAAGTATGCAGAAGGAGATGTTAAGAAAATATGAATTTAAAGCTCTGGCTAAAATTTAAATGTTTAAAAAGAATTTTCAACAAATAAAATTCATTGTTAAATATAAGCTTTACACAATTTACATGAGATAGTATTGGGCAAAATATTTGAAACAAAAAAAATCAAAAATATTAGCTTACTTTGACTCAAATTATGCCTGACAGAAACAAATATAACAGTCATAATATCAACTAGAGTTGAATTTAAGCAAGAAAAATATCCACTGAGACAGGTTTATTCCATGTCTGTCCAGAAATATCTTAGCATATAACTAGCAATCTTTAAAAGAACCATTTGTGCTTTAAATCTATAAGAAATCTGCCCAATGTTGTACCACACGTGGAAACTATACTTAATTTTAATGGCAAATAAACTTTCCAATGTTCAAATATTCTCTCATAAGGATACAAGAAATTTGCAAGAACAAACTCCACATATACTACAATTTCCATTATATTTACACATTCATAGAATCCACACAAACACATACTCTCCCACCCTTACCAATTTTATTTTGTTTGTTTCTTGAAATTATTTGGCAAAATGGATATTTGTGTCAGTAAGGCCACTGCAATACTTAAAATGTTAATATAGTTTGAGTAAAAATGATGGGAAACAGTGACATTTAAGTCAATAGCAAAGTGTCCGTAGGCATCCATGATGAAATGGTCTGTATCAACAGACTCACTCTGTTGCAATGAAGTGTCAATAAAATGGAGCATGGCTGACATCACGACTGTGATACTTGAGAGCCTTAGTAAAGAACCCTCCATATCCGTATGGCATTCTTCCTGAGCCCATGTCTCTGTCTACACTGACCCTATTTATAAGGATGCCAATAAGGACATCATGAACAGGAGTTTCCTATTCCAGGGTGGTTCTAGTCTGATGACCCTAGAACTATATAAAGCTGTATTCTGTGATACTAAGGGTTAGGATGTCAACAAGTAAGTTTTAATGGACATAATTTGTCTCACAAAAACACATCAATATTGTGAAAGCTACTGTTTTTGTTTATAACATACTCTAAAGGAATACAAAGAAACCTTTAGTTAAGACTATTGAAACACCAGTGGTCCTCTCCTAAGTCTCAGTTCTGAGCAGTTGAAGTGGTAGTTCACCAATTCTAATCCAAGCCAACCACCTAAAAGCAGGAGTGGTTAAACTACACGCATCCCTCTCCAAAAATGCTTTCTTTCATCTTATGAGTACAGGTAGTTTGACTACGCATACACGTATATGTGTGTAGCTCATGTGTGCAATGCCCATGGAAACTAGAAGAAAGTGTTAGATTCTTTGAAACTAGAGTTATAGAAATCAGTTATTAGCCACCTTGTGTGTACTGGGAATAGATTTTTTGGGTGGGGTGGCAAACCCTCTTATTTTAGAGACATCTTGTCAGTCTTACTGGGCCCCTTTAAAAGAACTAGAAATATTTTACTACTTTGTGTGACAATATTGTAAAACTAAGGCATTGAATAAATATTTTCTCAGTCCTTTTCCTCCTATTTATTGTTCTTTCTATGAGTTTACTTGAAATACTTGTATTCTTTTCATATTAAAATCTGATTACAGGTCCAGTGAAATGGCTTAATAAATAAAAGCATTTACGATGACAGTCTGATAAAATAGTAGCCTGACAATCTGAGTTCTATTCTAAGAACCCATTGAAGAAGAGAACTAATTTCTAAAAGTTGGTCTAGTCCTCAATGAGCATGCCTCTTTATGAATCTAAGACACAATTCAGTCATCAGTTGACAATCATGGTTGCTTTAATGGGATGTGGCAAAGTAGTTTTGTGGTAGTACATTTGTACTGCATGTATAAGCCCATGACTTGATCCCATACTGAAAACAAACAAAATTACCATGAATGGGAAGATACATGAAGATACATGTGCTCTCTCTCTCTCTCTCTCTCTCTCTCTCTCTCTCTCTCTCTCTCTCTCTCTCACACACACACACACACACACACACAAATAGAGACCACATCACAAAATGATCCTTAAGAGTGAGTCATTTGACTCATCTACATTTGTCTTCTTATGTGCCTCATAAGAAGTAACTTGAAACATTGTAGGTGCACGCAGTATTTCATCCTCCAAGTAAAATAGATCAAAAGTTTCACAGGTTTTTTGAATCAATCTAAATTCAAGTTATATCTCTTCTCTCTCTCTCTCTCTCTCTCTCTCTCTCACACACACACACACACACACACACACACACACACACACACACACTCACTTTTGTTTTGTTTTACAGTCCAATCAATCATTACCCTCCTCAAGGTCCACCCTCCCACAGTTCCTCATACCATTCCTCCTTACCTGTCTACAAGAGGATGTCCCCCTCAACTCCCATCCCCCTGCCAGGCCTCTCTACTTCCTGGGGCCTCAAATCTTTAGAGTATTAGGCTCCTCCTCAATCACTGAGGCCAAACCGGACAGTCCTCTGGTGTATATGTGTCAGGGGCTTTCGGCAAGCTAGTGTATGCTGCCTGTGTCTGTGACTCAGTGTCTGAAGTTCAGGTAAGTTGAGAATGCTAGTATTCCTATGGGGTGGACCTTCTCCTAAGCTTGCTTCATCCTTTCCCTAATTCAGCCACAGGAGTCCCTAACTTCAGTTCATTGGTTGGGTCTAAGTATTTGCCTCTGTCTCAGTTAGCTGCCTGTTGAGCTTCTATTAGAACACAGTGTCAGGACTTGGAGCTTCCCCTTGAGACAGATCCCAAGACTGGACCTTCTTTCCTCTGTCTCTTCTTCATTTTTGTCACTGCAGTTCTTTTAGACAGGAACAATTCTGGGTCAGAGTTTTCGACTGTGGGATGGCAACCCCATCCCTCAACTTGATGTCCTGCCTTTCTACTGGAGGTAGACTGTACAATTTCCTCTTCCCACTATTGGTCAATTCATCTAAGGTCCCTCCATTTGAGTTCTGAGATTCTATGACCTTCCAGGTTTCTGGTACATTCTAGAGGGTTGCCCCACTTCCCACCCTCGAGGTTGCATATTTCCATTCATTCTGCTGGCCCTCAGGGATTCTCCCCTGTTCCCCCCAATACCTGCTCATGATCTCCTTTTCTCCTCCCCTCTCCCACCAAGGTCCCTCCTTTCCTCTGCCTCCAGTGATTGCTTTCTTCTTGCCCTCAAGTGCAACTGAAGCATCCTCAATTGGACCCTATGGATTACTAATATTCTTGAGTTCTGTGGATTGTATCCTGGGTATTTGTGGGCCTGTGTACAAGAACCTTTCCACAGAGATTTCTGGCCTGGCTGGGTGCTAGAGCCCATGCATGGAGGAGCAAGTGTGAGCAGGGAGGGCAAGTCATTTCAGACACCACTTCCACTACTGCAGTTGGCTCCACCTCTGTCTCTTCTATGCTGTCTTGGTTACTCCACATCACACCACGCTTCCTTGTGTATGTGGGCTTTCTGTTGGTTTTGTTGCTATTGAAGACCAGCCTTAGTCTGTGGTGATTTGATAGGATGCATGGAATTATTTCAATCTCATATTGGTTAAGGCCCATTTTGTGGTCAATTTCAATACCATGAGGTGCTAAGAAGAAGGTATATTCTTTTGTTTTAGGATGAAATGTTCTATAGATATCTATTGGATCCATTTGGTTTAAAACATGTTAGTTTCACTGTATCTCTGTTTAGCTTCTGTTTCTATGATCTATCTGTTGAGAGTGGGGTATTAAAGTCTACCACTATTATTGTGTGAGGTGCATTGTGTGCTTTGAGCTTTAATAAATTTTCTTTCATGAATGTGAGTGGCCTTGTATTTGGAGAATAGATTTTCAGAATTGAGAGTTCATCTTGGTAGAGTTTTCCTTTGACAAGAATAAAGTCTCCTTTCTTATAATTATCTGACAAAGTCTTTTTTGGATTCTGGCCAGGCATGTGCTTGTAAAGTAAAGCAGAAAATCTGAAGGTATTATGTTGGAAATTCAGGATGAAATGATCTATAGATATCTCTCAAATCCATATGGTCTATAACATCTGTTAGATTCACTGTGTCTGTGTAGTTTGTTTTTTCATGGTGTGTCCATTGATAAGAATGGAGTGCTGAAGTCTCCCACTGTTATTTTGTGAGATAGAATGTGTGCTTCGAGCTTTAATAAAGTTTATTTTATGAATGTGGGTACCCTTCTATTTGGAGCATAGATGTCCAGAATTGAGAGTTAGATTATTTCCTTCTGTCTACTCCTCTTTGATGTATTTTCTTCTTTTTGTACTGGAGGTTTCAGGTGTGCTGTTAAGCTGCTAGTATATACTCTCCGCAGTTTGTTTGTTTGTTTGTTTGTTTTTGGAGTCACTCAGATCGATGAGGTTTCCTCTTAGCACTGCTTTCATTGTGTCCCACAAGTTTGGTTATGTTGTGAATTCATTTTCATTACATTCTAAAAAGTCTTTAAAGTCTTTCTTTATTTCTTCCTTCACTAACTTATCATTGAGCAGAGTGTTGCTCAGCTTCCATGTGTATGTGAGATTTCTGTTGTTTTTGTTGTTATTGAAGACTAGCCTTAGTTCATGGTGATATGATAGGATGCCCAGGATTATTTCAATCTTCTTGTACCTGTTGAGGCCTGTTTTATGACCAATTATATGGTGAATTTTGGAGAAGGTACCATGAGGTGGTGAGAAAAGGTGTTTTCTTTTGTTTTAGGATGAAATGTTCTATAGATATCTATTGAATACATTTGGTTTATAACTCCTGCTAGTTTCACTTTGTCTTTGTTTAGTTTCTGTTTCCATGATCCGTCCATTGATATGAGTAAGGTGTTGAAGCCCCACACTATTATTGTGTGAGGTACATTGTATGATTTGAGCTTTAGAAAAGTCTCTTTTATGAATGAGTGTGGCTTTGTGTTTGGAGCATTGATGCTCAGAATTGAGAGTTCTTCTTGGTTGACTGTTCCTTTGACTAGTATGAAGTCTCCTTCCTTATCTTTTTTGATACCCTTTGGTTGAAAGTCAATTTTTTTCTATATTAGAATGGCAACTCCAGCTTGTTTCTTGGGACCAAGAAACAATTTTCCAACTTTCAGCTTGGAAAATTGTTTTTCAGCAGGTAGTGTCTGTCTTTGACACTGAGGCACATTTCTTGCATGCAGCAAAATGTTGGGTATTCTTTATATATGCAATCTCTTAGTCTATGTCTTTTTATTGGGGAATTGAGTACATTGATATTAAGAGATATTGAGAAATAGTGATTGTTGCTTTCTGTTATATTGATGCCATTTTATGTTTGTGTGATGATCTTTTTTCGGTTTGTTGAAAGATTACTTTCTTGCTTTTCTAGGGTGTAGTTTCCATACTTGTGTTGGTGTTTTCCTTCTATTACCCTTTGTAGGGCTAGATTTGTGGAGAGATATGGTATAAATTTGCTTTTGTCATAGAATATCTTGGTTTCTTCATCCATGGTAATTGAGAGTTTTGCTGGGTATAGTAGCTTGTGCTGACATTTGTGTTCTCTTACGGTCTGTATGACATCTGCCCAGGATCTTCTAGCTTTCACTGTCTCTGGTAAAAACTCTGGTGTAATTCTGATAGGTCTGCCTTTATATGTTACTTGACCTTTTTCCTTTATTGCTTTTATTATTCTTTCTTTGTTTAATGCTTTTGGTGTATTAACTATTACGTGTTGTGAGGAATTTCTTTTCTGGTCCANTCTATTTAGAGTTCTGTAGGTTTCTTTTATGTTTATGGGAATCTCTTTCTTTAGGTTAGGGAAGTTTTCTTCTATAATTTGTTGAAGATATTTAATAGACCTTTAAGTTGGGCATCCTCACTCTCTTCTGTGCCTATTATCATTAGGTTTGAATTTCTCATTGGGTCCTGGGTTTCCTGGATGTTTTGGGTTAGGAGCTTTTTGCATTTTGCATTTTCTTTGACTGTTGTGTCAATGTTTCTTGTGGTATCTTCTATCTATTGTGTTTTCTTGGTGATGCTTGCCTCTATGACTCCTAATCTCTTTCCTAGGTTTTCAATCTCCAGGGCTGTCTCCCTTTGTGATTTTTTAAATTGTTTCTATTTCCATTTTTAGACCCTGCATGGTTTTGTTCAATTACTTCACCTGTTTGTTTGTGTTTTCCTGTTATTCTTTAAGGGATTTTTATGTTTCTTCTTTGAGGTCTTCTACCTGTTAACCCATGTTCTTCTCTATTTCTTTAAGAGAGTTGTTTTTTGTCCTTCTTAAGTCCTCTATCATCATCATGAGATATGATTTTAAATCAAAGTCTTACTTTTCTTGTGTTTTGTATAGCAAGGGTTTGCTGTGGTGGGAGAACTGGAATCTGCTGATGCCAAGTAGTCTTTGTTTCTGTTGCTTTTAATCTTGCCCTTGTCTCTCACAATCTGGTTATCTTTGGTGTTAGCTGCTCTTGCTGTTCCTGACTGTGGCTTTTCCCTTCTGCAAGCCCATATGTCAGTACTCTTGGGAGACCAGGTCTCTCCAAGAGAAATTTGGGTTTGGAGAGCTGTGTCACACAGTCAGCTCCAGTGTGCTGACAGAAACCAAAAGGATACTGTCCCTGGTGCCTATGTCCTGATGACTTTGGGTAGATCCCTCTTGGGATCCACAAGGAATTTGAGCAGAAGTGGTAGTCTTCCCTATGCTCACAGGTGTGTCAGCACTCCTGGGAAACTAGCTCTCTCAAGGCAATATCTGTCATGGAGTGTTGTGGCACAGTATGAGCTCCAGACACAGACAGAAACCTGAAGGCTCCTGTCCCAGGCTGTTCCTCATTTCCTGGGACCTGGGGATTTTGCTGATTTCTTATGGTCTTGATCTTTACCCTCACCATCTGTTTATCTCTGGTGTTAACTGGACTGGAGGGTCTCTATCTAGAGCCTGCGTCCTGCATTCCTGGGTTGCTGCAGGTCTCCTGGGAGACCTGTGGGCCTGGCTGTAGCAGATCTTATGACTGTGGAGTATTAAGTGGGGCATACACACTTATGATCTGCTTTGTTGCCCTGGGTATAGCAGATCTCCTGGGAGGTTTTCACACTATGGGGTCTGTTGCCCTAGGTACAGCAGATCTTCTGGAATACCTGGACATTGACAAGCTGCTGAAGTTTCTTGGTAGAAGTCAAAGGCCAGAAAGCCCTCCTTTCTCTCTTTCCTTCTTTCTTTCTTTCTTTCTTTCTTTCTTTCTTTCTTTCTTTCTTTCTTTCTTTCTTTCTTTTCTTTTAACTTAGACAAAGGCATTTGTGTATTTGTTTCTCAAGTAATTCTCTCAAATTGCACAAACTAGTAATCTAGGAGTTTAACTTATTACTTCTATTTTTCTCATTCTATACTACAGTGCTGATGTTGAAATTTGAGTCCAATTTTCCAGATTAAAATCTTCCTTCTTCTGTTTAAAAGTCATCACACTCATGGATGAAAATAAGTGAATTGAATGTTGAACCTCAAAGGGGACACTTCTTTCTCCTGCTTTAAGTTTGAGGAGGAATAGAAAGAATGTCAGGTATGGGGATAAGGAAGAATGGCATACAGTGCTGTCTTCTGCAAATTGCAGGGACTTTGATCTTTTGTACTTAAAACATCTGTGATTACCTGTACAAAGCCTGAACAAGATAAAGCCTGCCAGCATGAATTGTAAAGAAGTTCATGAGATCTCACTACTATCTGAATGTGACTGGTAATTGATGATGGATATGGGAAAGATCTATTTTTCTTCCACTGTATAGACCCTAATAAAGTGACTCTCTCCAGTAATGTCCTTACTCTTACATTCATAAAATAAACCCTAATTGAACTCTGTGGGTAACAGAAAGGACATGAAAGTAGGTAGAGAGATTGTTAGGAAGAAAAATGGCATCAGAGAGTAGAAGGAGGATAAGAGAGGGTAAGATTTGCCAATATGAGCAAAATTGTCAGGCTGTGTGTCTCTCTTATTTGTGGAGTGTCAAGGTGCTGCTGGTAAGATACTCAGGGAGACAGAACACAATCTGAGGATCTCTGGCTAGGCCATAATAAAAAGTTTCAAGGGGTTTTGGTCTGGCCTCAATGGCCAAAGTGTTACAACTCTCTGAAGGGAAGATTTTGCAGGGACGGTACCAAGGTCTCTCCTGCTACCATCAAAATGCACAAGCCTGGACTGTTGGGCAGATCCAAGGTCCAGCAATGAATGTTTCAGGAGAGAAAACTCTTGCTGTAGAGAGTTATAGCTCAATAAAACAGCCACCTTTAGATGATTCTATGTGAAATAACTAGTGTACTTTTTCAAATGTGGTTAGGGTCCTTATACACATTTTAGGGGTAGGGTGGGATAGATGCTTCCCATTGTCTCAATGTGAGATGTTAGGGATGCTCTAACAACGTGGGTGCTATCTTGAGGGAAGGAGATTCAGGTGTTGTTACTGAGTAACTGATTGCCATGGTCTTTTCAATGGTGTTCTAGAACAGGGGCATGAGCTCTCTATGGTTCATTGCCAAATCTCCCTAATGTACTTACTAGAGTCAATCATTTTCCTGATTCCCTAGAACTCAGTGTTTTCATGTTATGTTTGATTGCTTAGAATTTTTATTTTACTATGCTTACTCCACTGAGTGTATAGACTTCAAGATGTCCTCATTTTTCTGTTAAACTTGCATTTCTAGAAAATTTTCAAATGTGACAGTTAACACTAATCCTTAGATGAAGATTTTATTTTCATTAATTAACTGTATTTGCCATCTATAAAACAGAGAAATGATCTCATAATGTTATATTGAAAACAGAGATAAAACAAACTAAGTGTAGAAATATAAATAAAAAAGGAAAACAACACAACCAATATTCTGGTAAAAACACTAGATTTAACAATATGTGTAAATGATGATTTTATTTCCTCTTGTTGCTTTTATTTCCTCAAAGTATAGAAAAAGATGAGAGGTAGCTGTACCCAAACCTCGGATATATATGGATTGTGCTGATCCCAGACCATTTCTTTTTTGTTCTAATTATCCCTAGTTAAAGTCCAAGAAGCTTCTCGCCTCTGGACAATCTAATGTTTCAGTCTGACTGATCCAATCTGGCTTCTTTCAGTTTCTGACTGAATTGTTTTGTTTGGCTTCATACTAACTTTGGTTATGAACTAACTTTATATTCTATTCTTTGGTTGAGGGTCCAAATCTATTGGCTTCAGACTCTACCTTAAAGAACCTGAACTAAAGCTGAAGTTAACTGATAGTTCAGTGGCTAGCACCAGTTTCCAGGTTACCTCCCCAAAAGACCTGTATCTAACACCAGTTCCCAGGCTATTCTCAGACAAATCTGCACCTTCTGGTTACAAGCCTGCCCCTGACAGTTCACTTCCTAACAATCACTAATCATGAGAAATCATGAGATAAACAGCAGTTAAGTTTATGGTTTGACTTCTAGCACCACGCAATTTTGTTAAAGGCCATAATAGTCCCCCACTCAGATGTGTACTTAGCTTGATACCCCCTTTCTTGCCTTTATATATGCTTGCATGAAACTAGGCTCTAGGCCCCCTCCTGTTCTCCTGCATCAGAGATGGTAGTGTGGCCCAAGCTCAAGATTAGAGAGACCCTATTGTGATCACATTGGATTTGGTGTCTTGGTGGTCTTTTTGGTGTTCAAAAATGTTTCCTAGTACAACACTGGCTCCATCTCATTCTCTGGCTCATCTGTCACCACTTATGTCTAGCTTGTTCTCTGTGACATCTGTCTTTGTAAAACTATCCCTTGAAAATGGTCACATCCCATACCACATCACCCACTATTCTCCCTGCACTGCTCTTAAGTAGCTTCTCTTTTGTAGAACACTTTCATGAAAGTTCAACATATACTATCTCTGACTCATTCTGTCAAATCTGTTTCTGATTCATTACTTCATCGGCCCCTTAATTAAGCATCACTTTTAATATAGCTGTTTGCTTCTACAAAGTATCCTTACTTTCCTTGTTATGGATTAAAAGTATGTACTAAGCATATGTCTGTATTTCAGCTAGATCATACTGTAATCTAGAGTGCATTCGCATTCCAGCCAGGTCACATAGATCTAGATGGTGTGTGGATGTGATTCCTTGTCAGAATTTATAATCAGTATATTTTCATATCAAAGTAGGAACTATTATTCAATGAAGAAAAATTATATCTAACTTCATATTACAGTTTAAGGAGATATTAAAATGTCATCATAAATTTTAAATTCAAGATTGTCTAGTGATTAAGACATATTCCTGTTGACTGAACTTATAAGTATTAGGTGATGAACTAAGTCACCTTTACATCACTTTTCTTATAAGTAAATTAAGAATTGCTTAAGACAAGAGCTCTGATCACTTCCTACCATAAAACTTACATGATTCAACATAACATCTTAAATTTGATTATATAAATGATAGGTGCTCTAGGATTTTCCTTTTGCAGAATTTTAAAATCATTTCCCCACCAATATCTTGGATTTCTAAGACATTTTTGAGAAGGCAATGCCACTGTCTAAAAAGGTAGACTTCTGCACCATTCTTTCTTTCTTTTTTTCCTGTGTTTTGCATGTGTGTGTAACCATGTTTATATACACATGGGTACACATATGAATGCATGTTGAGGTTATTATAGGGTATATTCCTTCATTGCTTTTCACTGTTATTTCCTAATCCAAGATCTCTTGGTACAACATTAATTTGTACATTTGGCTAATCCAATCACCATCTTGACGTTCTGAGCAATTGAATTATAGTCAGTCTTTTCAAAGATGGCATTTAGATGGCTGCTAGGAATCCAAACTCTGATGCTTTGCCTTGTTGGGAAGTGATTTATCTACTAAGCTACTCTCCCAACCTCTATTTTTTTGGTTCCAAAATAACTTCCTATCCCATTTCTTTTTTTTATATTAGCTTAACCTTCCAGTCTGTACCTGCAGCATATGGTATTCTTATGATAATTTGTGTTCCTAAACCTGCTCACACAAGTGTTCCCATGTAATCTGCCCCTAATTGGTTCTGATTGGTAATTAAAGATTCCTACAACCAATGGTTTGGCAGGGCAGAGAGGTGGGAATTTTAGGCTTCCTGGGCTACAGAGAGAGAGGAGGAGGGAAGAGAAAGGATTCACCAGGCCTAGAGATGGAGAAGGAAAAGAAGGAGGAGAAAGAGAGGAAAAATAAAGAAAAAGGACAAGGAGAAGGAAAAGGAAAAGGAAAGGGAGATGAAGAATGAGAAGGAAAAGGAGAAGGAGGAAGAGGAGGAAGAGAAGAAGGAAGAGAAGGAGAAGAAGGAGAAGGGGGAGAAGGAGGAGAAGGAGGAGAAGGAGGAAAAGGCGGAGAAGGAGGAGAAGGCGGAGAAGGAGGAGAAGGAGGAGAAGGAGGAGAAGGAGGAGAAGGAGGAGAAGGAGGAGAAGGAGGAGAAGGAGGAG
>NC_034611.1:9291509-9306172 GCF_900095145.1 Mus pahari | reverse complement strand
GAGAAGGAGGAGAAGGAGGAGAAGGAGGAGAAGGAGGAGAAGGAGGAGAAGGAGGAGAGGAGAGATGCCATTCTGAGAAGGTGCAGGACAGAGAGCATAGCTGCAATGTAGGATCTGTGAGAGAGCAGACCAAGAGGGCTGCCTGACTGGGTCCAGGATAGCCACAATGGAATATAGGATTTGCAAGTAATATTATTACTTACAAATATGGGATTATTAGAGGGAGGTTGATTAGCCACCTGGAGGGTAGGAAGTGACTCAGCTATTTAGCTGATTAAGGCATATCAAAATATAAAGACTGTGTTTGTCTTTCATTCAGGAACCTAGAACATTGGCATTGGTAGCAAGGAATGCAACAGGATCTATTTAAATAAATCATGTTAAACTAGTCCTTCTGCTTGTAGATAACATTTTGTAAAGCATATTTTAAATCTCATTTGCAAGTCAATTTGAATAAATGATTTTAAAAACACATGACAAAATTCAGCATCTTAACTTTTTCAAAATATCTGGATCAGTGCTACATACTGGGCAACATAACATATTTTAAAACATGCCTAATTTTACAATTTGAGGAGTCTTCAAAATTTGAATATCTCACTCACCACAATTCTACTTCTTTGGGATTAAGTCCAAAGTTGTATATGTGGTATGAGAGTCCACCCACTTGTTGAGAGTTCTACATCATCTTCTCTCACTTTGCTTCTTATCTGCAATCCTGACAACAGGGATTTACAATCAAGTAAAACCAGCAGACATTGGCAAGGGGCACTTAGGAGTATCCACTGCATTTAAGGAATCTCTCTCTCTCTCTCTCTCTCTCTCTCTCTCTCTCTCTCTCTCTCTCTCTCTCTCTTTCTCTGGCTTTCTCTTTGCTTGTTTATATAGTCCCTTAAGGAATGTGATATCTAGGGTTTGGAGTGGAGGTAAGTCATGACACTCACCTAGTATGTATTATACATTTTAGTCTTGTTTAATTATCTATAACACACACACACACACACACACACACACACACACACACACACACACAAACACAAACACGCATGCATTTCTGAATCCTGTCTTACAGAATAATATTGTCACAGCTACTTTTGTCTTCATATAACACAGTAATAAAGTAAAAACTCAGCATTTGAAAGAGACAGTCTGCTCAGCATAGCTCTCTTCAAGATAAAGATATAAATTCATTAGATATAGATAGGAATATCTCATTTCTTTCATTGATGTTTATACAACAGTTTTATATTTTCAACATAGACTTTTCTATAAATAGTGTACTTGAACATATATGTGAATGCTATGAGACCTGTAGTTCTTTACTTGGGAACATTTTACAATGACATACTTGGCAATGGATTTGTCATACATCATGAATATTTATGCTTTTCAAATTTATTTGAGAATGTGAAATAATATGTTGATTGTTAGAAAGGTAATACAGTGTAATTAAGTTAAAATGATTTCATACATGAGTAGTGCATCGCAAACAAAGCTTAATTTATGATCAAAATGGAATACCTTTTAACTCTTTTTTTTTATTATTATTTTCTTTATTTACTTTTCAAATGCTATCCCGAAAGTTTCCCATACCCCTCCCCCCACCTCTGTTCCCCTACCCACCCACTCCCACTACTTGGCCCAGGCCTTGCCTTGTGCTAGGTCATATAGAGTTTGGAAGACCAAGNAGCCTCTATTCCCNCTGATGGCCGATTAGGTCATCTTCTGCTACATATGCAGCTAGAAACACAAACCCCGGGGGTACTGGTTAGTTCCTGTTGTTGTTCCACCTACAGAGTTGCAGCCCCCTTCAGGTACTTGGGTACTTTCTCTAGTTCCTCCATTGGGGACCCTGTGTTCCATCCAGTAGCTGGCTGTGAGCATCCATTTCGGTGTTTACCAGGCACTGGCATAGCCTCACAAGAGGCCGCAATATCAGGGTCCCTTCAGCAGTATCTTGCTGGCATGAGCATTAGTATCTAGGTTTGGTGGCTGATGATGGGATGGACTCCCGAATGGGGTACTCTCTGGATAGTCCATCCTTTCATCTTAGCTCTAAATTTTGTCTCTGTACCTATAACCTTTCATGAGAGTTATGTTCCTTATTCTAAGGAGGAATGAAGTATCCACAAATGGTCATCCTTCTTGATTTTACCTTTTAACTCTTACAAAATTAAGAAATGTCAGACAGCATGGTGGTACTTCTTAATAGTACCATAATTTGGGTAAATTAGGCATGAGGAACATTCATTTTAGAACAGCCTGAGCTATAGAGCATGACTCTATATTAAATATATGACAAACACTGAAACAGAAGTTGAGAAATGTAAATCTTACTCTTTAGAAACATTTTAGAAATTCCTCTGTGAAGTATTCACACCAGAATAATATGAAGTTATTTCTTGACAATGCTTTACATTTTCATAAACTTAGAGACATCTGAAATGGTACCTTGTCAACTGGCATGCTAGTATAGCTTTTCTTCCATGGGAATAAGTACCACTATGTACTTGTATAAAATTACAAGAATTGTAGTCCATAACTCCATATACAAGATGGGTTCTCCAAGAATGTCATGTACTGTACCATTGTATTTCATGGATACTTCCAGTAAGATTCAAAATGCAGTTCTAGACTCCATTCCATTAGATACAGTTGTGAAGTTGTGACAAGATTCCATCTTTCAGGATCTAAGATCTAGGAGATGATGGAGCAATGTCCATCTGTGAAAATGAGGAACTAGAAGCCATTGGAATTTTTCCTTGGTTTCTTTACTTGTTGCTCTGATTTTATTATTGTTGCTATAATAAAACACTGTGATTAAAAGCCAATTATGCGAAGGAGTTTATGTCACATTTTTAGGTTACAGTTCATCATTGACAGAAATCACGGCAAGAGCTCAGGCAGAAAATTAATGGAAGTAACCATAGAGAAATGCTCATGCTTAACTTCCTTCCATATGGCTCAGAATGACCTACCTCAGATGGGTGTTTCCTACAATGGGATTGGTCTTTCTTCATCAATTAATAGTCAAGATGAGGACCCACAGCAAGATGTTCTAAATCTTTCTCAATTAAGGTTTTCTTTTCAGATAACATTAGGCTTTGTAGAGTGAACAATTTAAACTAATGTGGATACTTATATAGTGTACACATCTGAAATTATTGTGCTATACACAATATACCCATATACAGAAATATATATCTATTCATCCAATCATTCATCCATCCATCCATCTATACATACATACATTGCTATGAATGAATAGAAAACACCCTGGGAACTAGCTAAGCACAAAATATCTTTTTCAACTCTGATTTCAACCTAGATTATTTTCTTCTTTCACAAATATCCCAATGAGCTATAGTATTCAAAGAAATTAAATGTTAAAATAAAATTTTGTAGAAAATTTAAATCAGGTAACAGAAAAAATGTCCAAAGCTGTCAGTTCAGTACAAACAGAAGAGAGCCACTGAGATGAAGAGAGCCAGTCCTTGTTTATCCACAGAGAATAGTGACCATCTTGAAGGCTGTCATAATATTTTCAGTGTAGTTCAGGATAGAAACTGAATCCTAATTCCTTCTCATTGGAAGGATGAAATGAACTCTTAAAATTAATGGCCCATAGGGTTGCCTTTTGTTTTCCTTTGCTCAGACTGGAGAATAGTACTGGGACATATAATTGTGTAAACAGTTAATGTCTGTTCTGCTTTTTCTTTAAGTTGACTCCTGCAGATTTTGCAAGAACTTCTTTTTATCATCAAAGAAGCTGCCCTTCATCACCTTGTCCCAGGACCTCAGTTACCTTCCTATCTAAATGGGTTCTTCCCAGCTTGCTCCAGTGTATTTTTAGCTCACAAAACAGTGTGTATAAAATGATTAAACACATTCTTCTGTAACAGATGGAAGCTAGCCCTGCTGGTTAGAGTTGCCATACAGGAATGAAAGCCATAGAACATTCTTCCATGTGGTTGAAGAGCAAGATGTGTGACATTCTACCAAGCTGTGCTATGAGCCACTTCCCTCACATTTCCTATGATGATAATAGAGCTTAGAAGGTCAGTTTCAGGTAATGCAGCTCCTGTGGTGTCTTTTTTACTCTCTTTTTTTTCAAGCTAGCTCAATGTAAAGATATAGTTACTCACAACAACACCCTAGTTTCTCCTAAAACTAGTCACAGAAAGAACATGTTGTCCCTTGTCCCCTAACAAGCTGAAATGACTTATAAAAAGAAAACTTTTGGCATACCAGATAAAATGGCTATCTGGCATACCAACAAAATGCCAACTGGCATACCATTAAAAAAATGGGTCTGCATTTATCAAGAGGTAGATTCAATAACTGAAACAGTTCTACAATAACAGGATACTTGACCTGCTTTATACATTATCATAGGACTTAAGAAAAATATTATTTCTACATAAACCATTCAAAATTATAAAAAAACTACAAATGTGCACCTGAGATAAAATAAATAGATGCCCTGTCCATTTCTAGTTATTCTGATGTCAGACATCATTGGGGCTTTGGCCCTTCTGCTTTTGCTTACAGTTGGCTCACACATCATTGATACTTTGACTAAGTAATAATTCCCTTCTGAGTATCATGAAGGTTGCCATTATTAGATCACAAGACAAACAAGTACCTATCACAGATTTAAGAAGTTGACCAAGGACACAATTCATTGGGGAAATGTAAAATCCAAAGGCAAAGTCCCATCTCCCCAAGTTCCTAATAACTTCCTGGAATGCTGGGGGTTGTAGTTTTGGCAAATAACAAAACCACATGGGAAATGTAGTCATGGTATGGATTTGCCTTTACAATGTCTCTACAGCATGTCACTTATGGCTGCTTATTGACCACTTGCTGGGATTACAAAGAATGAGCCTGACCAGAGTCCATTCCAGTCAGTATATAATTAAAACTTGCTTCAAATTTAACTCAAAATTGTGGAAATATGTTTTCTTTTGTGAATCTCATGATTAACAGATTTGCTTTTAGAGACTGGGAAATTGGAATTTCCTTTGGACCTGAAACCTGTAAATAACAGAATCTTAGAGAACATAGAGATATTAAAAATGTGTGGGTCTGGAGGCTAAAGAATTAGCTGTGCTCAACAAGAAATAATTACCACTAAGTTGATAACTTTGTTTTAGTGGACCATTAATTATGGTTAGGTGGGGCTGAAAAATGACTTATGATTAATGAGACCAGCATTATTGAGGCAAAATTATCTTGGAAACATTTCTTCAAGGTCAGAATACAAAAGCAGTGGTCCAGTATGAAAGCCAAATCTACATCTCAGGCTGGCAACTGAATTTAGTAATGTATATGATTCTTCTATACAGGACTGATTTTGTTGGCATGAAAGCCACTGTGCATATAATCATTAAATGCTATAATACAATATATTTAGTATAGGATAGGATAGGATAGGATAGGATAGGATAGGATAGGATAGGATAGGATAGTACAGTGCCACACAGACTCTAGTGGAATCTGTGTGACAAGCCCAAAAGCTTGGCCAAAGTCCTGAGGCAAAAAGTTTCATGGAAATGGGTATCCTGGAAGTTCTTTGGTAACCCATAACACAGATGTGTTTCAGATTTTTCCTTGAGAGTTTTGAGTGCTTTCCATCAGTATTGTTTTATTATAGGTACCCCCAAGGAATGATTTAACAAATAGCTAGTTAGAATTGAACTTTGCTTCCTGGCCTTTCACTGTCACGATGTCCTATGCAGTCCATGAGCTGACCCTGGGCTTGGAACTTAGTAAGAATGTTACTTATTCAGATGAACTGCCTCCAGTATTGAAAGAGAGATAGTGAAAGAAATAAGACATTACTATCTACTAAATAGAGTTAGAAATTTCAGGGTAAGATTAATGTATGGCAGACTACATTACTTAATAGAGGAAAGTCCCCTACAAAATCACTTAGAATAACAAATGAGTCACTCCAATATACAGGAATTTATAGTGATTTAGGAAGAAGACTGGGCTGTGGTTTAAGGAGGAACTAGAGTATTGCATTATTCATGAAAAGGTTAGTAAGAACGGATCTCCCTAGTACATACTTTCACTAGCCCAGAAGAATAACATAGTTAGGTATGTACTAAGAGCTGGCTGGTGGTGGATTAAACAATAAATCAGAATTAGAGTTATGACTTGGGTGTGAAAGCCTTTTTCCCTGGAGCTTAAAGACCTCACACCTGACTTCTAAGAATATAGCTGATCTTAGATAAGGCTGACTTTGTCTCAATTGTTACATTACCTGGTTCCTGCCAGTCTTTATGTATACATTCTTCTCTTTTGTGTAAAGAGTCATTAAGTGTCAGGTAACCTTACTGTATCTTGGCTGATGTGTCTCCTAATGTCTTTATTTTCTTCTGTATTGTAATTCTGATGCTTGCTTTTGAGAAATTACATTCAGATACAGCGCTCTCTCTGGTGTTCATGTCCATTTGTCATTTTTAGCTGATTCCTTACCCATCTGACTACCAGGACCCTGATTCTCCTGCAGGTTGAAGGATTAACTGAGTCCAGTCTGTGGCAGTATAGTAAAATGTGTGTATAGTATATTTGTATGTATTACTAGATATATCAATACAGTCTGTTTAATTCATACAATGCTAATTTTGTGTGAATCCATTCAAGGATGCTCATTTGGTATAGGGTAAATGTTGTGGAAACTTCTGGGAAACTGAATCACTGAGTTGGGAAAATGAAAGTTTATTGCTATGGTCTGCTCTGTAATCACTTGTTAATGGATTTAATTTATGCCTCAGGTTTATCAGACTTTTATTATGAAAGAAAAAAAAAGCACAGAAGTAACCAAACAAGAACCACAATTACAGAAGCCTGTAGTGAAATAACAATAGCTAGGTATATTTAAAACTCATTACCCTCCATGCTTTCATTTTTGGAGATACGTCGAGTTGGGTGTGATAGCTCAAGGGAACTATCTGAGCACTGGGGAATTTTCTTTAACTTATGACAGTCTGGGGAATTTCTACCACATAACTGTATAAATTGATGACATGACAGCTCCATGATATAGTTAAGAAGAAGGCTTTTATTACAGATATGAAAAAGAGAACAGGCAGAGGCATCTGGAAGAGGCATGAGCAGAGAGAAAGTAGTAGTCTGAGCATTGCTATCAGACAGTATCTGGCATGAGAAGCAGGAGTACAGAGATGAGGGTTGAGAGTGAGCAAGAAAGGCATAGAGTAAGCATATGGAAAGTACAGGGTTGAAGGAACTATCATCCAGAGACTTCCCTATCTAGGGATCCATACCATCTGCAGTCACCAAACCCCAATACCATTACTGATGCCAAGAAGTTCTTACTGACAAGAGCCTCATATGGCTATTCCCTGAGAGGTTCTATCAGAACCTGACCAATACAGATCCAGACACTCATAGCTAACCACTGGACTGATCCTGGGGACCCTAGTGGTAGAGCTAGGGGAAGGACTGAAGGACCTGAAGGGTATCACAACTCCATAGGAAGAATAATATCAACTAACCAGACCACACAGAGCTCCTAGAGACTAAGCCACTGTCCAAAGACATGGAGGGATCCATGGCTCCAGATACATATATAGCAGAGGATGGCCGTACCTGATATCAATGGGAGGGGAGGCCCTTGATCATTTGGAGGTTTGATGACTCAACATAGGGGATTGCTAGAACAGTGAGTCAGGAGTGAATGGAGGAGCACCCTCATGGAGGCAAAGTGGAGGGAGGAGAGGGTGGATGTGATGGGGGTTTGTATAGGGGTAACTAGGAAGGGGGTTATCATTTGAAATGTAAATGTATAAAATGATTAATAAAAAAAGAAGTACAGGTTTGTGAGGAGATTTGGGTAGCTGTAGATGGAGAGGCCCAAGAGCCAAAAAAAATTTAAGGTAGGTTGAGGAGATGAGTTGAGCTGAGGAGAGCTACGTTGCCAGTATGATCATGGAAATGTGTAACAGTTACTTCTGATACTGAGATATCCAGGAGGCCAGCCTGCTCCTTGGAATGCTAATAGACATAAGAGCAAGACATTTATTCCTCCTGTCAGTGATAAGGGAAGTGGATCCATTTGTAGAGGGAAACTGTATTCACAAACTCTTATAAAATTCTATTTTCTGCCTAACTGCTGGAATTTGGGGAAATGGAGTTTTCTTTGGTCTAGACAGTTAGTGTGATCTTCCCTGGGGAAGTCATTTTCTCCTACTCAGCATTCCTTTAGTCTAGGGTTTAGGTCCTATTGCTGCCATCTTTGTTTAGATTCAGTTTAAGTTTTCATGCTGATAAATTTCTCTGAAATTTTTAGGAAACATCTTGTCGTAGCAAACACCTTATTCCTCTGGTTCCCATAACTTTTCTGACCTCTCTTCCACCTGAGTGTTAGGTTCAAAACTTATGTTGTAGATATATGACTGGGGGAGATTTAAAAGTTGTTCTGTTTTATATTGTGATATTATTTTGGTATCTTGAGGATAAATGAGAGAAGAAACACTGTGGTTTAAAGTGATATGTTCGTCAATTTGACAATAAATCATTGTGCTGTTCTCTCTCTCTCTCTCTCTCTCTCTCTCTCTCTCTCTCTCTCTCTCTCAATCTCTCTTTCCCAATTGAGAATAAACTAGAGAAACCTTGGAGAGAGAAAATGTCAATTTATGAATTGCTTCTGTGAGGTTTTCCTCTATTCAAGCGCATTGACAATTTCTGGGTTAATGATTGATACAGAAATGCACAGCCATTGTCAGTCATACACTCTCTGGGCAGATAGTACATGGTCTTCTAAGAAAGAAGGCTGAACAAGTCATGACAATCAAGCCAGAATGCATCATATCTCTGCCATGTTTGCTTCAATTTTTTCCACCAGGTTGCTGCTTTGATTTGAGTCATATCCCATTATGACAGAATGTAACTTGTAAGCCAAAGAAATCCTTTCCTTCCCAATTTGCTTTTGGTCATGCTATATTACCACAGCAACATAGATAGAACTAGGATAATATCTGATTTAGAAAGTATTTTGAAAGTTCATAAGAGTCTTATTAAACAATAGAAAGCAAACTTTAAACAGAACAAAGCTGAACAACTTTTAAAGTCATAATGACTTCTTAGGTATCAGGTTTTAATAAAATATGGACATAACCTGGAAACTTGATACACAAATGTATTGTCAAGTAAATAAAACCTATAGAAACAATTTTAACAACACATTGCAGTTGTACAGAGATAAAACTTGTTGTTTTATTTCCCAAAGTATTTATTTGCCTGTGAATTTTGGGAACTTCAGTTGAGTGCTAAAAAGCATAACATTAATTTAAATGAAGACTTCCGATTTCCTTTATTACCAACACTGAAGTGCCTGAGGAGTTTTGCATCTGATTTCATATCAAACTCCTGTCATATGTAGACTCCTTATTATTAATTTAATTGTCACCATGAATATATAATATAGCAAGCCATTTTCCCACCTGGGTTGTGAATAATATGCAGAATTTAACTTGTTATTACTCTTTCATTAGATAGAGTGAAATGAGCTTATCATTATAAAACACCCAGGCAAATTATGGGGACCAAATAATACCAAATACACATTTGTACAGCATTCCCTATGTTCCATAAGAATGTCATCTTTCTTCTTTTAAACAAATTACATGAATCAGTTGAAATGCTGGGTTAGTATCTCATATGTCACTTGACTTGAACTCCTAGTTCTACTCCCACTTATTCAAATAATCATACAAAGTACCAATCACAATGCTTTGTGGATCCTAAGGGATAAGGGATATTGGTTGATTTAAAAAGCTCACATTTTCAGCACTTTATGTACCTTCTTCATAAACAGGCAGCAAGATAAATTCATAATGGGTGAGGATGCTAGAAACTTGATGATTCTGGCAAGAACAAAGTTCTCCCAGGATTTCCACAGTTCTGGAGTAGAAATTCAGAAAGCCATTACCATTCTCAGAAAGAGGTTTGTTTTTTTTCCCCCAAGAAGCATGTTCTTATTAAAATAACTAAGCTGAAGAAAAAACACCTAACATTCTTCAAAGTTACAGCACAATATCAAAATAACAACCGCATAGGAAGACAGCTTCATTATAAAGAGGAGTTGAACTAAAGAATGGAAATCTTAGTGAAGCACACATCACAAAGGCACAGAAACCTTAGATGTAAGAAGAAAGGGTACACAGAGGGGTGGAAAGGAAAGGGGATTAATTTGAGAAGAACATGGAACAGAGATGAATATGATTAAAATACATTGTATGAAAATTTCAATGAACTAATAATATTAAAAGGCTGGTAATAACAGAATTCTTATACTCCCTGTATCTTTTCCCCCAGAAACAGTGGTAACTCAATCACTGGGCACAACAACTAGAATACTAATCTTGTAAGTCATATTAAGTCTAAATCCTCAGATTGTATAAATCTTTCGCCTTTAAATCTAAATCCTTCAGTGGCAAATCCTAGTGGATTTGCCATCTAACCGGGAGACACTAGTAGTTATATTTTGTCCTCTCTCTGTCCCCATCTAAAAGCCCTGATTTCTCTCTTGTTTCCTCTCTACCTCTGTCCAACCCAGAAGTCCCGCCTATTTGCCCAGTGATTGGTTCCTTTATTCATTAGGGGAAGTTTCACAAAAAGCCACCTGAGTACATGACTCATTCCTGGTTCCAGAAATCCCCTTCTGGACAAGCAGAATTAACATCAAAATTCAAACTGCACCAGGGCCATTCACAACACTTTCCCCATTCTGATCACTTAAAAGACTCTTTTAGGTATAAATTGAGCACAACTATTAACATTTTGTATTTATAAAATACAAGATAGATCTAACACCCAGTCCATCATTTTTTGTCAGTTAAATAGAGCAGTCATCTATCCCAACTTAAAACACTTATACTTCTACACATGACTTAGGTCCTGGCTTTAGATTGTATGCCATCTGAAAACCATCCTCTAAAATTTGTTCTCTTGATGTAAATAGCAAGGGTTGGCTATAAGAGTATAAGTATTCTTTCAACCCCACCAGAAATCGGAGAATGACTAACATTTTCTGAAAATATAGGAAGCCTAACATAGCTTCCAGAACTAAGACAAATTGTAGAGACAGCTGCCTACTTATACAGGCCCAGTAAGTCAGAAAGTTGGAACATCAGTCTTCAGCCTTCTGGCCCAAGATACTCTGACAGACCTTGAAAAACTGGAAAATTTGAGGACTACCTTACTCTGTCTCAGCAGAATTAAACTGTCCTAACCTGTAACTTATGTTCTCTCAAGGGCAGTACAGGTCGTCAGGAGAGATAGGCAATTTCTGCCCAGTGGCCACCTAGCTACAATGTACCACCTCATCTGGAGGTGTAGATGCCTAGCTGCTTCTTTGAGTCCACAAATAGGGAGTGGTTAGGAGCTGATTTGTCTCAACAACAAGGGAATAAATAAGATTAAACGTCACATTCTGTGGGTTTCTGTCATTTTGAAAACCAACTATCTGTGTAAAGTAATCTGGACTGTAGTTTGTTAAGTACCCTCAACTATTTCTAATTAAAATATCTGAAAACACCCTAACAATAAACTCAGAGCCATGAGTTTGTTATTTGTCACTTAACTCACAGGCTTAAACATCTCAGATCAGTTTATAATGGCATTTATAGAAGGACTGGGTTCAAGCCTTGTACTTTTAAATTTTTTGAATCAATAGAAGAAATTTATATCAATGAAAACTTTGATTCTGCATCAAAATAAATTCTTTACCAAAATAAGACATTATGACTTCAACTTAGTAACAATTATAAAGATTTCTACCAAATGAGATTGTGGCTATAAAATCAATTCTTGCTATTTCCTTCCTGTTCTAATTATGACCATTTCTAAATTCCCAAGAAACACAATCTTAGAATAATCGCCTCCAGCCCCAAAACCCAGGGAACTGGGATGATGACTATAACTTCTTCTAGCTGAATATGGGCATTGAGATATATTTGAAGTGGGGGAAGAGTAGGGAAAATTGGGGGAGTTGTTGGCTTAAGAAAGCCACACAAATGATTCTTTTAGTCTCTGATGTCTGTGTCCTGATTGGATCCCATGTAAAGGCCAAGAGATCAGCAGTTCAAAGCACGTCAGTTCAAGATGTCTGAAGATAAGACTCACCAAGGCTGTATATTCTGTAATATACAAATCACAAAACAAAATTTTAGTATCAGCAAGATAACTTTTTTTGTTTGATTCTCTGGAATCTAGTTCTTCTGGGGTTTCCCTTTATCATATTTGATCCATATTACTCTGGAAGGTATATAAACATTAATCACCTTCTCTATAAACACAAAGACAAAACCTTTCTTCCAAATCAGCATATACTTGAGCAAGTAACCAGTAAAACCTTTATTTTGACTTCTCTCCTAGAGGAGTAAAATCACAACAAAACTCATAATCACATCCATTTTGAAATTTAAAGCAATCCAAAACAAATGAAGTAAACTAAGATACTGTATGTGGCTATTCTTAAGCTTCTTCTTTTTTTGCCATGCAGGATAATAACCCAAAATTCCCATGAAGCCCATGTTAGAGAATAGAGTTAGTTATCTTGCAAACCTTATTATACCATCTTTAAAACAATTGATTCATACTTATATCAATACCTGCTTATAAGCAGGCAGCTAGTCAAATCAGTATTTGAACCCAAAATTCCCATGGACCTCACATCCTGTTATACCATCTCTCTGCTGAGCTCTCTACCTGGAGCCACAGACATTTATTAATTAATACCTACTCATAGCAGGTAATTATCACTGCCCTCTCTACTTGGAGTCAGTGACTAATTTTCCCTATCCTAGTTCTGAAGCGTGGGTGAAATTACCCACATGATTCAGACAAAATCTGTATATGAATCTATCCTAAAAGCAAATAATACCAATATTATAAATTCAGAGTTAAATCAATATCTGTCCCAAGATGTAGGCAGCTTCCATTCTTCTGCTCTCTGAATCAGAGCAGCTATATTATCTCTTTCTACAGCTGGGGACCTCAGAGCCATCTTTCTTTGCTTCAAGTTTCCTATGCTTGTGTCCATGTGACTCATCCTAGCGCCACCTTTCTCTCACTTAGAAAATAAAACTCTAACTCTCAGGCTAATAATCTTACATTTCTAATGGATTCTTGCCCAACACATTGGTTGGTTCATCATCTGTTGCAGAAAATATAAAAAAGAATCCATGCTATTCCTTCAAGCCCTGGTGGCCTGGCAGGCCAGGCACTGGAGGGCAATTGCTGTCCTGTTCTCATCTCATGGAGATTCTCTGACTCAGAGCTCTCCACTCAGCTTGCTAAGGTCCCACTGGCAAGTTGCTACCACTCCAATCCCATGCTTCAAAATCCCCACAGCCACTTGTAGTGCACATCTGGCAAATCCAAGCTTTGCAACCGAATCTTTCTCTCAGGAACCCAGCTGAGCCACCATGTGAAGGAAAACACCACACAAACTTAGTTCAGCAACAATAGTAACTCAATTGCTGGATGCAATAGCTAGAATCATAATCTTGTAAGCCATAGTAAATCTAAATCCTCTGGTGGCAAATCCAGTCTAAACCAGGACACAACAGTAGCTACATCTTGTCTTCTTGCTGTCCCCATCCAAAAACCCTTGCATCTTTTTTTTTTTCTCGGTATTTTCCCAATTGTTCTAGTTCCTGCTTTAATTTTTTTTTTCTAAAAATCAAAAGTTTGGGTTGTATTAGAAATGTCAATAGACATGTTTGTATTCAGAAATGTAAATATGATTTCAAGGCCTGAGACTAAATGATCTGTTCCTTAGTCATTAATGTAAGTATGAGGTATACATTCTTATTTATATTGTGAAAACTTTAGAAATAGAGACTAGTACATGGGAACCCAGGGTCTGCCATTAGATGATTTTGCCCTTACTAGTGGTATAGACAATTTATGTAATTGTTCAGAACAATATGATCATCTAGTCCTCTAGGCTGTACTAGTACTAAACAATGTTATACTCTGGAACACTTTGATAATTGCATAACTTAAAATATTTTCATCTTTGCATGTGATCATGTATAGTCCTAGTATAGATGCCTGATGAGCCCCTGCAGAAGCTCCACTAACACTTATATCCTAAGACTAGGTTCACTACAGTCATAGTCACAGTCAGGACGCTGTGTGCCAGTGTCATTGCTTTTACCAGAGCTCCTTGCCACTGAATGCCCCTTCCAAATTTCCACCCAAGCATACACATCTCAAAGATTGTAATGGGTGGGGTGACTAGGACTTTGAGATGCAACAATTTTGGAAACTGTGCTTCATTTCCAAGGAATGACCTTGTCAGAGGAAAGAGATGTCACAAATTGAAAGGAGTCTTCATGGCTGGACTAGAGATGTTTACACATATTTTTACATTAAGCTACTTACCTTGCAGGAAACTCTGATTCCATAAATTTATTTTGTGGGTGTGAACACAAAGGTAGGACCTATTAAGAAATTATCAGCTTTTCCTGCCCAGGAGGGGTGCTCGCCTGGCGGCCTTCCGCAGGCTGATCCAGCACCCAACACCTTGCCTCCCCGACCGAGGAGGGGTGTCCGCCTGGCATCCAGCGCCTTTCCTCACCCGAGGAGGGGAGTGCGCCCGAGAGCAGTACTAAGGCTTGGCG
>NC_034611.1:9288336-9291498 GCF_900095145.1 Mus pahari | reverse complement strand
AAAAAAAAAAAGAAAAAAAAAAAGAAATTATCAGTCAAAATTGATGTGGATATTGATGAAAATAATTTAATCTTATCAGATTTGAAAAGCATTCTAGACTGCATTACTTGCCGTTTCTTGGTTCCATTAACATTTTTTTTTAATTCCCTGTGTTGCTGAACCCAGGCTCTAATGCATACTAAGCAAATGGACTACCTTTGAGCTATATCCCACTGTGATATTGTGAATTAGCTGTTTCTCCAAGCAGATCAACTATAGAGTCTTGCTTAATTAAATCTGTCTCTTCCGTTCCATTTTGATTTACTTTATTAAATCTTGGAACAATTGTATTTGGAACAAAACCAAAATTAATTTATATGCCTATTTATTTTAGGCATATAAAATAAAAAAAGTTATTTACAAGTATAAAAACATTAAAACAGATTTTAGAAATAAAGAAAACAATAGTTTAATAAGAATACATCTTTAGAAACACTGAGGGGGAAAGGCTCAAGGTGACAAAGACTAGCACATAAATGAACAGACACACTCCTTAAGTTTATAAGAGCTCAATTCAAATTTAATAAAAGTGTGTCTCAGATGCTTTTTAATGGTACCTCAATGGAGATAGAACCTCTGATACTACATAAAATTGAAACTATTTTTACTTTCATCATTTAAAACATAATGTTTTAAACAGTAGCCTTAAAGATCACTTACAATTGTTTTAAATAAAGGCCACAGGCTGTAAATTCTTTTTGTTCATTTTTGTTCCAAGCAAAGGGCCATTTTGCAAGTGGCTTTCATGAGCTTGGAGACCAACAGTTTTTAGTTTTATGATAATCACATGACATTTTCAAAGTACTCAAACTCACAGATTTCCCATTTGTGTGCACTAAATGGTCCTATTTTTACAAAGAAATTTTAACCAACACAGGATTTGAGGCTTTTTCAATGTCTTGGAAAATTAAAGAAATTCACTGCCCCAATTGTAAGCAGAACCTTTCTGATCATACTCACTGGAAAATTGGGTTTCTCTTTTTGGTAGGAGTTTGATGACTTTAGAAACAAAGTTAATGCAGTTCTACATATAAGAAGATTTTGGTTGAAGTCTATAATGATAACATACTGTTTTCAAAGACTCTTTGCATTGTTCTACTGTAGAACAAAATGGTCCTTCATCTTCTTTTAGAATCTTCTTTCAAATTCTGCTCACTTTAGAAAAAGTTATTAAATCCATGTCCTGATCTTTGTCAAAATATTAGGTAAGAGATGTCCAACTCTCCTCAAGAGAGCTCAGTAAGAGTATCTTTTTGTTCCATGCTCCTTTCCTTGCCAGTTATATTCTGTAGTCTGCCCTTACCACAGGCTGTGGCTTCCTGCAGCATTTCTGCATTCATTTAGAGTTTCTTTTAGCATGCCTCTTAATGTGCACTCTTTCCAAATGGAGGCCAGGCAGCAGGTTCCCATTGGGATATAGGCCTGGTTTGTGGTAGAAGCAGAGTGACTGGGGACTTTCTGAATTTCTCCTCAGGTTTACTTTGATGTGATCAACCACTGTTCTTCACATGCTCTACTGGTATGGTCTCAAGCTCAATTTACACTGAATTATTGGGTGCTTGTTTGAAACATCGACTTTCCTTGCTGTCAAGTCCCACAATTGGTGTCTCAATAAATGATAAACTTAGCCGGGTGTGGTGGCGCACACCTTTGATCCCAGCACTCAGGAGGCAGAGGCAGGCAGATTTCTGAGTTTGAGACCAGCCTGGTCTACAAAGTGAGTTCCAGGACAGCCAGGGCTATACAGAGAAACCCTGTCTCAAAAAACCAAAAGAAATAAAAAAATTAAAAATACTAAAATAAAAATAAATGATAAACTTTCATAATTTCTAACTCAGTCTTTCAGAGGACATTGAAAACTTTCAGGGGGTGAAGGAAACCTTGTCTTGCATAGTATTCTGTTTATCTCTTTAAATTCAGAAAGATCAGGATTGTAGTTAGACCACACTTCATTTTAAGAAAAGGAAGAGAAATTTCTCTTCTACAACTGCTAGTGGGGAGGTAAGGTCTGTGCAGGGGCAGTAATAGGTCTAGACCCTAGCAGGTGTGCGTGCTCATGTCAGAAGGCTTGTGTTCCAACACAGGTGAAGCAACTGCAACAACCAGAAAGAGCTCCATTATGAATTCCCTATTATCTGAAGTAATTTTATTGGGGCGTTTCAGTGTAGATGCATAGCTTCTGTTTTGAAGGCCTCTGCTTCATTGTGAAGGATCAAGAAAATTAGTGTTAGGTCTATTAGACTATGTCTGTTTAAAGAGTTTAATCAACTCTAAAGGTACCTAAAACGTGCTCTTTGTTGGAGCTCAGAGTTTCTGTGAGATACATGGGAAGTGATTATAAGCATGCTAGGTTTCATGCATACTGGATGTTGAGTAGCTGATACCCACAGATAGTTAAGGGTGTTAATATGTTGTAACATCAATGGATGGAAGCTAAAAATCAACTAAATATTCCAAAAGGAACCAAGAACAAAGATGAACTAAGTATAAATAAGAGCCAAGTAGAAATAAACATAGAATATTTCTTGTGCAACTACACCAAAGTTGAGCAGAGGTGGATTGGGCAATGAAGGTAGACTAAAAAGGGAAAGGCTATTTTCAGGATGTCAACCCTGAGGGAATTGTAAAATTTTTATGTTTCTGCTTTTTTTAAAAATTTGGATGTCAAATGTATTTATGTGTTTGAACTGTTGGCTCCCTCCACTACTACTATTTTAGGAAGTGTATTAAGATGTTTGGTATAGGAAATTTAAAGTTTGAATAATGTTCAGGTTGTATTATGTTATTGTGCATTGTCTTATCCAAGTTTATAGTAGGAATCTGTAGCTGAAAGCAGAGTAAAACACATGAAACACCCTCAGTTTGTCAATTAAAAGTGTAAAAAATTTTTAATCCCATGCTAGAGTGATGGCTCAGTGGTTAAGGGCACTGACTGCTCTTCCAGAGTTCAATTCACAGCAACCCTATGGTGGCTCACAACCATCTGCAAAGGTATCAGATGCCCCCTTCTGGTGAGTCTGAAGACAGCTACAATGTACTCACACATTAAATAAGTAAACCTTAATTATTTAAAAAAAAAATCCCATTCCGGGGTTTCTATACCACCTTTTTTTTTTTTTTTTA
>NC_034611.1:9283666-9286926 GCF_900095145.1 Mus pahari | reverse complement strand
GAGAGAGAGAGAGAGAGAGAGAGGAATATGAGATAGAGGATGAGTGAAAAAGGAAAGGGCATAAGGGTGAGGAAGAAGGGGTATTTGTCCCAGAGGAAAAAGGAGTGCCTTTGGATAGCCAATAGACAGACCTGGTCCATAGAAAAATAATGATTTATAGGTAATAAAAGGAGATGCCATGTTAGGATAAAATGTTCTATTTTGATTGGGCATGTTAGTTGAGTAAACAAGGGGGTGGTTTTGATTTCTGGCCTACAACACTTTGATAGCTAGACCCTAGTAGTCAGTCTTTGGAAGTCAAAGTGGTCAAAAAAGGGAGTAGAATTTGATGACTAGATTTAGGAATGTAATCTAAGAGGTTTTTGTTTGTGTGCTTGTTTTTATAAAGGCAGAGTGAGTTGGACAGAATGGTCAGGTCTGACAGAGTCATATTTGCCATGCTTTATTTGGTTAGAATACCTTCATTTACCTTTTAAAATTCAGAGGCAAGTAGAGCCACTGCTGGGTAAGAACTGTAGAGAGGAAAACCATTATGATGACAGAGATTATGATATATCATGTATAACACATAGAAAGAAGCCCAGTGAACAGCATGGCACTAAGAATGACCAAAGCCTCCTGGAGTTAATCTGGGTGAGGAGTATTGAGATGCAAGAACCTACTGGGAATGAACTCCCACACTCACTGAACATCCCATTCACTCAGACTGACAATATTCTCCCACCTCACATTGCAGATGTCCTATTAGCTTACACCCATGATGTCCTATCAGCTCATATTGGCAAGATCCCATTGGCTCACACTCATGATGTACTCTTGGCTCATACTCAAGACGCTCTATTGGCTCACACTAAGGATTTCATCCTGGTTCACACTGAGGATTTTTTTCCTGGCTTACATGGAGGATGTCTTCCTGGCTTATATTGATTGTGTCTTTCTGGATCCTATTGTTGAGGATGCTCCCTTTTGACTGGGGCAGTAGTTAAAAGTGTGGAGGAACAAGTTTAGTATCTAAGATTTCATTTGAGGAACATCTCAAATCTATTCTCAGTATAAAAAATGCAAAGAGGAAAATAATAGTGGCCACAATGACCTACCCTGTCACCTAGCAGTATTGCGATATGTCATATGTTGTGATAATCTTTGAAAAGAGAAAAGAGGGCACTTTGGAGTGATAACTATGCAGTAAAAATAGTGAGAACCTACCTATTGAAAGTGTCCATGCAAAACTAACTTGATATGAGATTTGTCTTGTAGGGTATATGGTTACTCACAGGAAGCTTTTTTTTTTTAAAAAAAAATTATTATTATTTTCTTTATTTACATTTCAAATGCTATCTCGAAAGTTCCCTATACCCCCCCACCCCTGCTCCCCTACCCACCCACTCCCACTACTTGGCCCAGGCATTCCCTTGTGCTGGGTCATATAAAGTTTGCAAGACCAAGGGGCCTCTCTTCCCAGTGATGGCCAATTAGGCCACCTTCTGCTACATATGCAGCTAGAGACACAAACTCAGGGGGTACTGGTTAGTTCATATTGTTGTTCCACCTACAGGGTTGCAGCCCCCTTCAGCTCCTTGGGTACTTTCTCTAGCTCCTCCATTGGGGACCCACTCACAGGAAGCTTTAAGACCTGAACTGCAGATTACATGATCATTCTAGATAGGGAAATTTCAGCAAGGTATCAAAGATACCAACATCTACAAAATTAAAAGGCAAAGAATGGAGAGTACATGTGTTTGTCAAGTATCATATAGAGATAATTAGATTATTATAAGAGGTGACAATCTTCTGTGATAGACTTCCTGGGGAGATGACACACATAGGTCTATTCATCCAAGATAAAGAGCTGATGACAGGGTAAGTTATGGACACTAATAAAGTACAACTTTATGAACCAGTGAAGTTTATTTGGGTTACTTACAGGAATGTGAGTGATGAGTTACCTGCAGGAGCAAAAATGATGTTAATATATCTATGTCCCCAAAGCTCACCCCAGTATTAGTGACAGCTCATAATAACTGGAAACCTGGAACACAGTGCACAACCTGAAGGAAGATCAACATGTTAAAGACTATTGTTTCTAAGTTGTTCAGCTATTTTAACCTCTTTTAGGCAGTTCTATTGCCCTCTGTATCTTGTAGCAAGATTTGCCAAAGAGTGTTGTTCATCAGACTTTTGGTTACTCTTGGAAGGGAGAAGCCTAATGAATTTGGTCATGTTCCTGAACTTCCTGAGCTATTTTGATTTATTTACCTTTTGTCTTAAGAAGAGTCCATGGAAAATGGAATGTTTTCAACTTGGAGGCAGACACAGGTAAAAAGGTCCAGAAGCAGCAAAGTGAATTCAAACCCAACTGTAATCCATACATATCCTATATCCTTCATGGTCCTCATGTTGATTGTAAAGGAAAAGATTGTAGAGCTAAGCATGCAAAACACATACTCTGAATGAATTAGAATTCCATTTGTCACACATATCCAACAACATTAGGAAATTAAAGCAATGATCAAATAAAATCTTCCTCATAAAAATTGCATAAAATACAAGAAATTAAAATACAGAATTTGAAACTGGAATTACTGAAAAGTGAATCCAAACCACAGCAAAGAATCCAAGCTCTAGTTAACACAGTGCTCAGGGGGAAATATATACACATTAAAGTAATCATCAATACAGACTGCTTAACAAATCTAAGAATAAACTGAACTAAACCCAACAAAAGGGAGTAAATTCTGAGTTCCAGAGTAAACAGTAAATCATTCTTATTATACTAGAAGGACACTGTGTCTTTAAAGTCTTACAACTCCATTGATTCTTACAATTTTTCTGCTTCCTTATAGATCTCTGAGTCATGAAGGAAAAGATTTGAGGAAGTCATCTCTTTCCAGACAGTGTGCTCTAAAGTTTCTTCCTCTCTGCACATTGTCCAGATGTGGATCCCTATGTTAACTAACATATAGTGCACGAAGAAGTTTCTCCAATACATGTTTAGTGAGACACTTCTCCTCTATTAAATGTGTAATTCTTTTTTAAAAAATTTTTTATTATTATTATTTTCTTTATTTACATTTCAAATGCTATCCCGAAAGTTCCCTATACCCACCCCCACCGCTGCTCCCCTACCCACCCACTCCCACTACTTGACCCAGGCCTTCCCTTGTGCTGGGTCATATAAAGTTTACAAGACCAAGGGGCCTCTCTTCCCAGTGATGGCCGATTAGGCCATCTTCTGTGACATATGCAGCTAGAGACACAAG
>NC_034611.1:9269242-9279501 GCF_900095145.1 Mus pahari | reverse complement strand
GGGGCTTTTTGAATTTCTGGAGTCCAGCTTCTTGAGCTCTTTGTATATATTGGATATTAGTCCTCTATCAGATTTAGGATTGGTAAAAATCCTTTCTCAATCTGTTGGTGGCCTTTTTGTCTTGTTGACAGTGTCTTTTGCCTTACAGAAGCTTTGCAATTTTATGAGGTCCCATTTGTCAATTCTTATTTTACAGCACAAGCCATTGGTGTTCTGTTGAGAAATTTTTCCCCTGTGCCCATATCTTCGAGGTTTTTCCCCACTTTCTCCTCTATCAGTTTCAGTGTCTCTGGTTTTATGTGGAGGTGTTTGATCCTAAATGTATAATTCTTAAAATGGATATATTTCTTAAGGGTATTCTGCGTAATTCCTCATTTAGGACAAGTAGGGTCATTCTTGGGTTTTCCCTTTGGAGAGTCTTGTAAGTTTTCCATGGTCAAGCTTATAAATGTGCAAGGATGCCCACGGAATGCAAATACCCATGAGAGATCGTACAGGGTCTGAGTGCAATCTCTAGAAATGTCTCAAAACAATACTTAGGGTTTTGTTAGTCAGATGCTTAGGGTAAATGGATTCAGTGGGATTTATATATGCAGGTACCTGACAGTTAACACGTAAGTGTTCATTTATTATTCTACATCTTCTTATAAATAACGGAAGCTGAAAAGTTCAGTTTGTAGTTTGGCAGCCTAAGGCCCAGGGTAATGATAAAGCAGATGAAAGTAATGATGTAAAGAGAATTCCTTCAACCTCGGAATCTTTGCTTTGTTTAGTTTTGTTTTTACTTTTTCTTCCTTTTTTTTGTTTCTATTTTTGTTTTTGTTTTGTTATTTTTTTTAACCTCCAACTGATCAGGTGAGCCCCATTGATATTGTTATGGTTTATAAAAAGATTAGGGGACAGAAATATGATTGGTGGATGTGCATTCAGGTATGGGGGACGGGAGTGCCTCTGTGGACCCATGCTGAGGCATCTCTTCCCCCTGAGAGACCAGCCATAAGACAGTATAGTATATAACAGAGCCATTTCAGGGCATGGGGAGGGGAGTTGAGAGAGAAGGAGAGAGAGAGAGAGAGAGAGAGAGAGAGAGAGAGAGAGAGAAATAGAAGAGAAGTAGAGACCAGCCATGAACACATGGAGAGAGAGAGAGAAATGGGGATGAGAGTAAAGAGAGTAAGGGATCAAGAGAGCAAGAGAGATAAGGGGGGCAAGGAACCCCTTTTACAGAGAGTCAGGCACACCTGGCAGTTGCCAGATAACTGTGAGGTAGAGCCTAGACAAAATGCCAGCATTCCCCCATTTTGGTTTAATTAAAAAAGGGAAAAATATTAGAAAATGGGTGATGGTGGAACAGGGAAAGTGTCATTGTGATCCTTTACTACTTCCTGCTACTTTGGGGGCAATGAGTCTTTTGGAAACCCAGGAAAGTGTGTATAAGTATGTTGTTATGTTGTTCCAGTTTTATGAGAGTTGGCTGTTTCCTTGCTCTTCAGGGTAGAGTAGAAATATCTGTGTCTGTGAGAGAAAATTGGAGCATCTGTGGGTTGTTTCTCTGGAGCTTTCCTGGATGTCCTGAGCTAACAAGATGCTGAAACACACACACACACACACACACACACACACACACACACACACACACACACACTTTATATATATAGGTAGAGAATAAAGTTAAGTATGTGTTTGGGAGAAATTTTTTCTTAGATGCACATTTGAATCACTTAGGTCTTGGTGGTTGTATGATTGGGCGAGTGCCAAATCCAGGGCACAGGAGAGGAATTCCACCCTCTGGAATAGGCAATAAGTGGGAACTTTAGGGTATTGATTAGATAACATACTTATCTGGATTGTGTCTTTTTCTTCATGAGAGCTAGTTCTGAGTGGGTTTCCTGTAGCTTATAAGTTTACAAAAAAGATAAATTTGTTAACATTAACAGTCTTCAAGATGAGCTTAGGGAAGACAAAAACCTTTTGTGGAGCAGAAGGAAAAAAAAGGCTCTTTCCTGTCTAGGAGACTGAATACACATAACAAGAAACAATTTTAAGTTTATAATTGAGAGACAAAAGAAACACAAAACCTTGACCTTGTAAATACAGTTGATCATACAGTTTAGCATGAGAAATTCATTAAGACCATAGTTAAAGAACAACCAACAGAAACGTATATTTGAGCATGATAGCTTATAGTGTAGATTCAGCATGAGAAACACTTTGAAATTAATTAAAAGACTATCAAAGAAAATTTAGAGTTTGAATTTGTGATTATGCAGTTGGATTATATAGCAGAATGTTTTATTAGGGTTAGGAAAATGTATAAGAACTTTATTGAATAATGTAAGGATAGTGGCACTGCAAGAAAATGAAATATGAAGCATTTAGTTGCTGGAAACTGAGTTTAGATAAGGAAGTAGCAGGTTACATCTGTGAAAGCTTACATCTGAACTTGTTTATCATTTGCCTTGAACTCTGTAAGAAATCTGGCAGTCACAGTCGGGCATGGTGGCACACACCTTTAATCCCAGTGCTTGGGAGGCAGAGGCAGGCGGATTTCTTAGTTCAAGGCCAGCCTGATCTACAGAGTGAGTTCCAGGACAGCCAGGGCTATACAGAGAAACCCTGTCTCAAAAAACAAACAAAACAAAACTGGCAGTCTTAGCTGAATTTATTAATGAATTTAATGATGAGTAAATATAGTGGTGGATTACCTTAGAGTAAGCAGCTATGTTTGTTTTCTAGCTCTCAAGCTACAGTTACCTTAGCTGTCAATGTAGTCAGAAGTCTGGGGATGAATAAATTATAATCTAAGAGTCATGTATTAATTAAAATGACAGAGTTTCATCTATGATCCACTACCTAAACAGTTCCCAGGTCCCTGTGGTCACCATGGCAACTTGGGCAGAGTCAATCTGGTTGTGCCCATTATCTTCTCAGAGACCTTGGAGGGTAACTGTCAGGCTTTGGGAGTCTACTATAAGCTTAAACATTTAATGTTACATTTAGCACACTTCTGACAATATTAAGAGAAGTATCTATTAAGTTACTCGAAGTTAGACAATTAAGTACACTATAACTTAATGGGAGTAGAAAACAACAACAACAGCAACAACAAAACAAGGTTAACACACACACACACACACAAAATCAGCAATCTTTAACTTTTATTTTATTTTATTTTATTTTATTTTTTGGTTTTTTGAGACAGGGTTTCTCTGTATAGCCCTGGCTATTCTGGAACTCACTCTGTAGACCAGGCTGGCCTCGAACTCAGAAATCCGCCTGCCTCTGCCTCCCAAGTGCTGGGATTAAAGGCATGAGCCACCACGCCCGGCAATCTTTAACTTTTATATTGTTTAAAATTCATTTTTAACCAAGGAAGAATAGAACAAAACCTTATCTTAATTGTTAAGTGACTTTGCCAGGTTTCATGAGCAGAGAAAAACACATGAAGAGACATACATAGAAAGAGACAAGTTTCCTAGTGGACACTTGGCTTAGAGTTGATGTAGACAAGAATGAAAAGAAATCAGAAAGCTGACAGCATTGGCTTGACCTCTAGCCCAGGGACAGAAAGCAAATGTGTCTGTGTGGGTTCAGGCCCATTCCACAGACTGAGAAGGCTGACACCTCAGGAAAGAACTGAGAATGAAATGGAACGTATCAGACAGAGGAGCTGGGAGACACTGGCCAGGGCCAAGGCTCTGCTGACTCACATTGCTGAAAATAATGTACAGAGAGCAGATGGCTAATCATAGGCACAATCCAGCAGCATGGGAATTTTTGACCTGCTCTGTTTCCAAACTGGGCTGTTTCACCCCTCCCCCTCCTTAGGCAACCTGGTGGTCCCCTGCTTGCAGGAGAGAGAGCAGGAGGGGGAATAGGTGACAGGCACATGGGTGTGCTCAGGTGCGGCACCAGGCATGCATAGGGACTGGCTGGTGCAAGGTATGGATGGATGCAAGCAAGTGGGGCAGGGCGATAGCACCCAAACCAGTAAATGCTAGAGAGCCTGGCAGGTGTGTGGTGGCAACTGTGGCTGCTGGGAGAGAGAGAGAGAGAGAGAGAGAGAGAGAGAGAGAGAGAGAGAGAGAGAGAGAGAGAGAGAGAGAGAGAGAGAGAGAGAGAGAGGCAGAGAGGCAGAGAGGCAGAGAGGCAGAGAGGCAGAGAGCACAAGGGAGCAGGCAGGGGCAGAAGGCCATTGGAAAGCAATTGGAAAGCAGTGTCTCAGCAAACAGTGTTTCAGCCAAGTGCAAGGGGGATGGGTGAGACCTGCTTTTCCCATGGAGAGTGGATAGCAGAGCAAGTGACTATAAGTGTCAGGGCAAGAGAATGAAGGGGGAGGGGAAAGCCTACTAGTGAAAGAATTGTTTTAAAAATGCCACTTAAGTGTCCACATAGAGATATTGCTTTCTGGGTACTGGGAATTAGATATAGAAATGCCTGGTAAGTAGGGACAAGGCAGTGAAGACTATTAATAATGTTCCTTTCAGCATTCAGTAACTAATAAACAAACAACAACAACAAAGAAAACCAAACACACCAGCCAGGTCTAGATGCACTGGGTCATCCCACGGATGCTAATGGCTGAGTGTGAGTCCCTGACTCATAGGAGAAATCGGTCTGCCAAGCTTAGGTATTCTCTATGGCAGCAAGAGAAAAATCACTTGGCCGGGGGCTTGGGGGGTGGGGTGGGGGGGTGGTGGTGTCACTCAAGTGTTAGAGGTCCTAGAACAAGGGTCAGTGAAAAAAAACAGTCCTAAAGACTGAACGTCTCCGTCCTCAAGGGCAGCACAGGAGTGGCTCCAAGCTCAAGAATGCTACCCTGGAACCAGGGGCATGTTTACCCTGATCAGTGTGGGGAGGGAGCTTAGCAGTTTTCTGAAGTTTGGGTTATGAAGGTATGACTCTCCATGTGGCAGCAGGGGAGGTGAACTTTAAGTTTCTAACAGTTAGGCAGAGCCTAGACAAAATGCCAACAGACATTACCTACATTTTTCTGTTTTATCCAGTCTAAGTGTACAACTTTAAAAATCTTAAAAGTTGAAGCGAAATTAACCAAGACAGTGCTTTCACCCGTGTTTGTTCTTAAGACCTGTGCTCAAATTTTAACTGCTGTGGCTTTTTAAACACAGCTGTCTTCTCAGATTTTAGCAATGTGTTTAGTCCTATGGTCCTGTTTTTCCCAGAAAAAAAAAAAAAAAAAAAAAAAAAAAAAAAAAAAAAACATTAATTTTCAGTTTGTGGAGGTTTCCTAGCTGTAAGGAGGATGAATGACAAGTTTGCTAAAATTAGAGTTAAAACTGGAGTTGCCAGTTTATTTTTGACTTATCATTTTCTGAATAGAGAATTATTTTCACTGTGTTCTGACACACAGGAAGGTCAACTTGTGTCCTGCAGAAGCACTGATATTTTGTAGCTATATCCTTCTAGATGAAGAGAATCTCACAAGGTTTTTCAGACACTTATCACTCTGAACAAGCCTGCCTAGCTTTCCACATTAGGGTTGTACTGGCTAGCTTTGTGTCAACTTGACACAGCTGGAGTTATCACAGAGAAAGGAGCTTCAGTTGGGGAAGTGCCCCCATGAGATCCAGCTGTGGGGTATTTCCTCAATTAGTGATCGAGGGGGAAAGGCCCCTTGTGGGTGGGACCACCTCTGGGCTGGTAGTCTTGGATTCTTTAAGAAGGCAGGCTGAGCAAGCCAGGGGAGGCAAGCCAGTAAAGAACATCCCTCCATGGCTTCTGCATCAGCTCCTGCTTTCTGACCTGCTTGAGTTCCAGTCCTGCATCCTTTGGTGATCAACAGCAGTATGGAAATGTAAGCCGAATAAACCCTTTCCTTCCCAACTTGCTTCTTGGTCATGATGTTGTACAGGAATAGAAACTCTGACTAAGAAAAGGGTTAACCACTTTAGATTAAACAATATGTTTCGACACAATGTAGCCTTCTTTCCTAATTTCTCCTGTGAATTTAGCATATACAAGAATTTTGGCACTATGAATGGATCAATACAAACTTCTTTTAGTTTCCTCATAACCATTTCTATGCATTTACAGACACAAGTATTACCGAAATCATCAGTGAAAAAATAACTTGGTAATTCTTGTATTATGTATTAAAGCACTCCCTAGAATAAGCCATGAATTAGATCAGCTTCATCAGTCTGTGCTGCAGTAATAAGCTCACATCCTAGTGTTTGACACTGTGTTGGATTGGCTTGTTTCCCAACCTGTTTCATGCCCTTTGTACTTACTTAGCTGTTCATTTCTTAGAAAGTTTGTCCAAGGACCATCCTTATAAGGAGTATAATTTTTGTGGCAGAAGGAATTTAGAGCTTCTTTAGTTATGACCTATTTTAATTCTACTCACCTTCCAGTGGTGAGGACAAGTTACAACAACATCAGGGCATCATGAATAGAGATTTACATTGCTTGTGGATAATCACCATGCAGGACTCAGAACATGGCCTAATTCAGAGAGCTACTGAGCACTGTAAAGAAAGCAATATGACAAAAGAAGCACATGAAATATAGAAAACCTTAGTGACAAAACTGAGTCTCAGAAGAACAAAACAAAACAAAAAACAAAAAACAAAGCCAATCATTTATCAAGACTAACCATGATTCTGTAAAATATTCCATAAATTATTTAATACATTCAGACTTACTATTTTTTGTAAATTGTGACGTTATACTTAATGTCTTTAAAGCCACTGCACATCCATCTGTCAGACACCGAGTACTCAGAGCACTAGTAGATCAGTGGCAGTCGGCCATGGTGAGGGAATATTTGGATCCTGCTTTTATTCTCTTTTATTTCCCTGCTATTTTATGATGAGCAACTTCTCTCGGCTCTACATTTGAATCATGACAATTCTGCCAACATAGGATATAAAGCAACAGAGCTGAGTGAGTAAAACATGAACCAAAAAGAATATCTCTATTTATGTTGATTATCTCAAGGTATTTTGTCATAGCAACAAAAAACTAATTCATGTCATTGAACATATACACATTTCATTTAGTGTTGTTTGTAGATACATGTATTTGGCATAGGACATTTGTGATTGAATAACCTATCGGGATGTTCATTCACGAAGAAAACTAAAGTCTACCTTTTTCCCCCAAAACAATACATTCTGCTTAGTTTCCTATCTCATAACTCCTTAGAGGTCTTCCCAATTTTACAACCAGTCAGATCGTTATGCTTTCATTCTCTGGAGACTACATTTTAATGGGCAGCCACTCTTTCTAGATTGAATTTGCAAAAATGTAACGATTTTAAGATTAGATCTAAAATAGTTAATGATTTTACTTTTTAAACATGAAAAGATATATATCATTGAGCCTCTAAAACTAACTGTTATTTTAAAATAACAAACTTACCTTAGACTTTTTGTATCACAGTGTAGATAAACTTAAGAGAATAGTCATGGCCACACACTACAGAAAAAAGTGTATCCCCACCCTTAACAACTGAGCAAGTGCTGGATGAGAAGTCTGTTTCTATCTCACACAGTACACTGAAGCATCCTAGCTTCAAACCTAGTGCTGCTATATCTGAGACACTGGGCTTTTGTTTTCCACCAGAAAAATGAGTTCTTTTTGACAGGAATAATTCTGGGTCAGAGTGTTTGACTGTGGGATGACAACCCCACCCCTCCACCTGATGCCCTGTCTTTCTACTGGAGGTGGACTCTGAAAATTCCCTCTCTCCACAGTTGGGCATTTCATCTAAGGTCCTTCCCTTTGAGTCCTGAGAGTCACTCAACTCCCAGGTCTCTGGTATATTCCAGAGGGTACCCCTATCTCCCACCTCCCAGAGTTGCCTGTTTCCATTCATTTTGCTGACCCTCAGGGCTTTACATATGTTCCTCCCATGGTACCTGATCATGTTCCACTTTTCCTCTTCCTTTCCCTTCTCCCAAGTAGATCCCTCCATCACATTGCTTCCTGTGATTGCTTTCTTCTCCCTTCCAAGTGGGATTGAAGCATCTTCATTTGGGCTTGTTGGTTTGTTAATCTTCTTGAGTTCTGTGAATTGTATCCTGGATATTCTGTACATTTTTGGCTAATATCTACTTATTAGTAAGTACACTCATTTTGGGTCTACATTACCTCACTCAGGATGACATTTTCTAGTTCGGTCCATTTGCTGGCAAAACTCACGTTGTCTTGTTTCTTGATAGCTGAATAGTATTCCATTGTATAAATAAACCACATTCTCTGCTTCCATTCTTCAGTGGGATATCTGGGTTGGTTCTAGCTTCTGGCAATTACAAATAAGGCTGCTGTAAACATAGTAGAGCATGCGTCCCTATATCATTGTGGGACATCTATTGGGTATATACTAGTCCTTCAGGTAAATTTATTTCAGATTTTCTAAGAAATCTCCAGAATGATTTGCAGATTAATTTGCACCAGTTTACTATCCCCCAGCAATGGAGGACTGTTTCTCTTTCTCCACAACCTTACCAACATGTGTTGTTACCTGAATTTTTTATGTTAACCATTCTGATTTGTGTAAGATGGAATCACCAAGTTTTAGAAAGGGCAATTGGCAAATTCATCTGGAATAACAAAAATCCTTGGAGAGCAAAAACTATTCTCAACAATAAAAGATCCTCTGGTGGAATCACCAACCCCGACCTGAAGCTGTACTACAAAGCAGTTGTGATAAAAACTGCATAGTACTAGTACAGTAAAAGAAAGGTAGATCAATGGAACAGAACTGAAGACCCAGAAATGAACTTGCATACCTATGGTCACTTGATCTTTTACAAAGGAGCTAAACCCATCCAGTGGAAAGAAGACAGAATCTTCAACAAATGGTGCTGGCACAGAATCATGTAGAAGAATACGTATTGATCCATTCTTAAATCCTTGTACATAGGTCAAGTCTAAGTGGATTACAGAACTTCACATAAAACCAGACACTAAAACTTATAGAGGAGAAAGTAGGGAAAAGCCTTGACGTTATGGGCACAGGGGAANAATTCCTGAACAGAACAGCAATGGCTTGTGCTGTAAGATCAATCAACAAATGGGACCTCTTAAAATTGCAAAGCTTTTGTAAGGCAAAAGACACTGTCAATAAGACAAAGGGGCCACCAACAGATTGGGAAAGGATCTTTACCAATCCTGAATCTTATAGGGGACTAATATTCAATATATACAAAGAACTCAAGAAGCTGGACAACAGAAAATTAAATAACCCCATTTAAAAATGGGGTACAGAGCTAAACAAAGAATTCTTTTTTCAATTTTTTTATTAGATATCTTCTTTATTTACATTTCAAACACTATCCTGAAAGTTCACTATACCCTACCCCCGCCCTGCTCCCCTACCCACCCACTCCCACTTCTTGGCCCTGGCATTCCTCTGTATTGGGGCATATAAAGTTTAGAAGACCTAGGGGCCTCTCGTCCCAATAATTGCCGACTAGGCCATCTTCTGCTACATATGCAGCTAGTGGGGGTACTGGTTAGTTCATACTGTTGTTCCATCTATAGGGTTTCAGACCCCTTCAGCACCTTGGGTTCTTTCTCTACGTCCTCCTTTGGGGGCCCTGTGTTCCAACATATAGATGACTATGAGCATCCACTTCTGTATTTGCCAGGCACTGGCATAGCCTCATACGAGACAGACATATCAGGGTACCTTAAGCAAAATCTTGCTGGCATATGCAATCATGTCTGGATTTGGTGGTTGACAATGGGATGGATCTGCAGATGGGGTAGTCTCTGGATAGTCCATCCTTTCTTCTCAGCTCCAAACTTTGACTCTGTAACTCCTTTCATGGATATTTTGTTCCCTATTCTAAGGAGGAATGAAGTATCCATATGTTGGTCTTCCTTCTTCTTGGTTTTCTTGTGTTTTGCAAATTGTATCCTGTGTATTCTAAGTTTCTGGGCTAACATCCACTTATCAGTAAGAGCATATCTAGTGCCTGCTTTTGTGATTGGGTTACCTCACTAAGGATGATATTCTCCAGATATGTCTTTTTGGCCAAGAATTTCATAAATTCATTGTTTTTAATAGCTGAGTAGTACTCCATTGTGTAAATGTACCACAGTTTCTGTATCCATTCCTCTATTGAGGGATATCTGGGTTCTTTCCAGCTTCTGGCTATTATAAATAAGGCTGCTATGAATATAGTGGAGCTTGTGTCCTTATTACCAGTTGGAAGATCTTCTGGGAATATGCCCAGAAGAGGTATTGCTGGATCTTCTGGTAGTACTATGTCCAATTTTCTTTTTTT